>NC_085846.1:68959566-69259566 GCF_035594765.1 Anolis carolinensis
GCCTCTGCTTAAAAGCCTCCAAACAAGGAGCCTCCACCACAGTCCGGGGGAGAGAGTTCCACTGCCGAACAGTTTTCACAGTGAGGAAGTTCTTCCTGATGTTCAGGTGGAATCTCCTTTCCTGTAGTTTGAAGCCATTGTTCCGTGTCCTAGTCTGCAGGGCAGCAGAAAACAAGCTTGCTCCCTCCTCCCTATGACTTCCCCTTACATATTTGTACATGGCTATCATGTCTCCTCTCAGCCTTCTCTTCTGCAGGCTAAACATGCCCAGTTCTTTAAGCCGCTCCTCGTAGGGCTTGTTCTCCAGACCCTTAATCATTTTAGTTGCCCTCCTCTGGACGCTTTCCAGCTTGTCAACATCTGCCTTCAACTGCGGTGAACAGAATTGGACGCAGTATTCCAGGTGTGGTCTGACCAAGGCAGAATAGAGGGGCAGCATGACTTCCCTGGATCTAGACACTATACCCCTATTGATGCAGGCCAGAATCCCGTTGGCTTTTTTAGCAGCCGCATCACATTGTAGGCTCATATTTAACTTGTTGTCCACGAGGACTCCAAGGTCTTTTTCACATGTACTGCTGTCGAGCCAGGAGTCCCCCATTCTGTATCTTTGCATTTCATTTTTTCTGCCAAAGTGAAGTATCTTGCATTTGTCCCTGTTGAACTTCATTTTGTTATTTTCAGACCATCTCTCTAGTCTGTCAAGATCATTTTGAATTCTGCTCCTATCTTCTGGAGTGTTAGCTATCCCTCCCAGTTTGGTGTCATCTGCAAACTTGATGATCGTGCCTTCTAAGCCTTCGTCTAAGAGTCGTTAATAAAGATGTTGAACAGGGGGGTCAGTGCGCCCTGCCCTATCCCCACTAGGAGGGAGGGCGAGCAGGGTGCCAGTATGCAATAGTATGGCCTGAAAGGGCCATGTGAAGACAGCGAATCCTCCCACCAAAAGCCCAATTTGCCCAATTCTATCGTTGGTGGGGTTCAAGGGGCTGTTTGATTGTAGGTGAACTTTAAATC
Organism: Anolis carolinensis; assembly: GCF_035594765.1. NCBI lineage: Eukaryota > Metazoa > Chordata > Lepidosauria > Squamata > Anolidae > Anolis > Anolis carolinensis. The sequence continues at coordinate 68,960,584 of NC_085846.1, forward strand.
CTAGCAACTACACCTCCCAAATGTCAAGGTCTATTTTCCCCAAACTCCACCAGCGTTCAAATTTGGGCATATTGAGCATTTGTGGTAAGTTTGGTCCAGATCCATCATTGTTTGAGTCCACAATTCTCTCTGGATGTAGGTGAACTACAACTCCAGAACTCAAGGTCAATGCCCACCAAACCTTTACAGTATTTTCTGTTAGCCATGGGAATTCTGTGTGCCAAGTTTGGTTCAATTCCATTGGTGGTGGCGTTCAAAATGCTCTTTGATTGTAGTTGAACTATAAATCCCAGCAACTACAACTCTCAAATGATAAAATCAATCCCCTCAGCCCCGCCGGTATTCAAATTTGGGCGTACCAGGTATTTGTGTTAAATGTGGTCCAGTGAATGAAAATGCATCCTGCATATCAGATATTTACATTACAATTCATAACAGTAGCAAAATTACAGTTCTGAAGTAGCAACAAAAATAATTTTCTCGTTAGGGGTCACCACAACATGAGGAACTGTATTAAGGGGTCATGGTATTAGGAAGGTTGAGAACCACTGCTTTAAGGGATCTTTTCTATTACAGTAGAGTCTCACTTATCCAACACTCACTTATTCAACATTCTGGATTATCCAACGCATTTTTGTAGTCAATGTTTTCAATTTCAATTTTGGTGCTAAATTCATAAATACAGTAATTACTACATAGCATTAATGTGTAATGAACTACTTTTTCTGTCAATTTTGTTGTATAACATGATGTTTTGGTGCTTAATTTGTAAAATCATAACCTATTTTGATGTTTAATAGGTTTTTTCCTAATCTCTCCTTATTATCCCACATATTCACTTATCCAACGTTCTGCTGGCCTGTTTATGTTGGATAAGTGAGACTCTACTGTATATAGACCAGATGGATCAGAACTCTGGAAATACAGATGAAGACAAGGGGAAAGGGGTAATCCATCTGGGGAAATAAAACAGATTATAATGCAACTCCATTATGGTGAAAAAAAAAAAAGCTCCCAACAAAAAGTCATTGACATTCTTGAGTGAGTGCAGGCGCACAATCAAGGTAATGATGATAACTTTCCACTGGCTTCTGCAATCACATCTGAAATGTGAAGGGCTTTTAAGAAAGGAGAGTCGGCCCACTTGTTTTCCAAGAATCTGCACTTTGGCAAAACATACGCAATACAAGAGGGACTGTTAAATGCACCTGGGCTTCATTTCAATCCTCTGATACAATTGTTTTGAAGCAACCACATTTTCACACCTCAATCTCAGCTCTTCCTTAGCACCCAAGCACCCAAACATGTAAAAACATCAAAATGTTTTCCATAGGCTTTTTCAATTGCTGCCAAGGATGAACTTTTTTTTTTAAAAAAAACCCCAATATAATAATATATTTATAGGTCTATGTACCTCTGGAGTTAAATAGAATCTAGAATTCAGTTGTTACATGACACAATGTTAAAACTGTTAAGGACTGTAGATGATGTTAAATAGAAGCTCTTACGTCCACCTGTGAACCAAAGTCACCCTGCAGGGTAATGATGTGCCACTCAGCTTTGTAGAACAATTAACAGGAAGTTTACCGACTTCAAAATGATCAAACAGAGCAATAATATTTACAATAGTCTCTCTGATTGCTTACAAAGAACAGTAGGAATAAATAGTCCTTTTAAAGTCCATAAAATTGCCTCAGTGCCTTAGAAATAATAGGGCCTCTAAGAGCCAGCAGCCATCTTCTCTCCTGGCTGTTTCCAGTCAGCATACACACACACTCTAAGGAAAAACCTGCTCAAACCGATTCCCCATGGCAGAGAAATTGACCAATCAGATTCCTAGCTGTTCGCAGGCTCAACCAATCAGCTTCATATACGTACTTTTCCAGTTAACCCATCCATAATGGTGTATTTACAAACCCCAACAAAAACTGCAACTTATTTGCTAAGAGGAGCTCCTGGTGGCACAGTGGGTTAAACCTTTGTGCCGGCAGGATTAATGACCTAAAGGTTGCTGGTTCAAATCCAACCCAGGGAGAACTCGGATGAACTCCCTCTATCAGCTCCAGCTCCATCCTCAGAAGACAGGAGCAGAATTCAAAACGATCTTGACAGACTAGAGAGATGGGCCAAAACTAACAAAATGAAGTTCAACAGGGATAAATGCAAGATACTTCACTTCGGCAGAAAAAATGGAAATCAAAGATACAGAATGGGGGACGCCTGGATTGACAGCAGTGTGTGCGAAAAAGACCTTGGAGTCGTCGTGGACAACAATTTAAACATGAGCCATGAGCCGGCAGCTAAAAAAGCCAACGGGATTCTGGCCTGCATCAATAGGAGTATAGCATCTAGATCCAGGGAAGTCATGCTACCCCTCTATTCTGCCTTGGTCAGACCACACCTGGAATACTGCGTCCAATTCTGGGCACCACAGTTGAAGGGAGATGTTGACAAGCTGGAAAGCGTCCAGAGGAGGGCAACTCATATGATCAAAGGTCTGGAGAACAAGCCCTATGAGGAGCGGCTTAAAGAACTGGTCATGTTTAGCCTGCAGAAGAGAAGGCTGAGAGGAGACATGATAGCCATGTACAAATACGTGAAGGGAAGTCATAGGGAGGAGGGAGCAAGCTTGTTTTCTGCTGCCCTGCAGACTAGGACACGGAACAATGGCTTCAAACTACATGAAAGGAGATTCCACCTGAACATCAGGAAGAACTTCCTCACAGTGAGAGCTGTTCGACAGTGGAACTCTTTCCCCCGGACTGTGGTGGAGGCTCCTTGTTTGGAGGCTTTTAAGCAGAGGCTGGATGGCCATCTGTCGGGGGTGCTTTGAATGCGATTTCCTGCTTCTTAGCAGGGGGTTGGACTGGATGGCCCATGAGGTCTCTTCCAACTCTACTATTCTATGATTCTATGATTCTATGAGAGAAGCCTCCCATAAGGATGGGAAAAAACATTAAACATCTGGCATCCAGGCATCCCCTGGGCAATGCCCTTGCAGACGGCCAATTCTCTCACACCAGAAGCGACTTGCAGTTTCTCAAGTTGCTCCTGACAGGAAAAAAATATTGCTAAGAGTGTAACTTTATCAGTCACCTCGTGTTTACAATATTTATATGGTGCACCTTACCCAGTCTACTTTTACAACCTCTCCGTTTTAATCCATGTTTTTATTAGTTCTTGTCATTTGTTTTTATTGGCTAATGTTTAAATGTTTATAATTGTGCATATTTTTTGTCTATTGTTGTGTTTTATATTGCTATTGTTTTTATTCAGGCTTGGCCCCATGTAAGCCGCCCTGAGACCCCTTTGGGCAGATAGAGGCGGGGTATAAAAATAATGTTGTTGTTGTTGTTGTTGTTGTTGTTGTTGTTGTTGTTAACAACCAGATGTTTTTAAAGTAAAACTTCTTTTACATTTCTCATGTTTTTATGTATGTCACTGTGCTGTTATAAATGAAAATAGATTCACTCTAACAAAAGACAGTTTAGATCTTTAAATCCAAAATTCAACCAGGGATGCAGATAATTTATCTTGGATTCAATGTAACAGAGATAATTTGTTTCTGTGCTCCTGGCTCCCTCTTGTGGTTGACTAATCGTTTTTAAAAGAATGATTAAAAGTATTCATGATAATCTTTAGATTAAACAAGTTGTAAAATTACTATTACTATGACTATTACTATTTATATGCAGTTTATTCTCTCAAGAGACACTCAAAATGTATTGGTGTAGTAGTTTGAGCATTGAACTCTGAATCATAGAATCATAAAATCATAGAATCAGAGTTAGAAGAGACCTCCTGGGCCATCCGGTCCAACTCCCTGCCAAGAAACAGGAAAATCGCACTCAAAGCACCTCCAACAGATGGCCATCCAGCCTCTGCCTAAAAGCCTCCAAAGAAGGAGCCTCCACCACGCTCTGCAGCAGAGAGTTCCACTGCTGAACAGCTTGCACAACAAGGAAGTTCTTCCTAATGTTTAGGTGGAATCTCCTTTCCTGCTATTTTTCCGTGGTTGCCAAAAAAAAGCTTGCCATAAGATCTGAAGGCACACAACAAAAGCAAAACGGACCAAACACGTTGTTGTTGTTGTTGTTGTTGTTGTTGTTGTTGTTGTTGTTGTTATTTATACTCAGCTTTTTAAAGAACACTCTAAAATATCTTTAAAGTGTTATTGTGTAGATAAAAGAACAACGCTGTTAGACCCAATGTCTCAGGTTTACTGTATCATGGGGAGATGTCCAGAGACAATTCATAATCTCATACACCTCAGTTACATCATTGGGTCCTGACTGTTACTGTTCTTTTTCAGAGCTTGGCAGAATTTCCAGAATAAACCCAGAGACGGCTTCTATAACTTTAATGGTTGTGCAAATAAATGGAAACTCAGCAGGTGTTGCTTCTTATGTAGTTTTGTGACAAGCAATATATTTTGAATTTTTCTTGGCTATATGAAGTTACATTAAAGATACAGAAGTTATCTCCCATTTTCACTGGCAACCCTAGTTGCAAAGTTTATATTTTGAACAACATGCAGGCCATCTAACTCTGGAGACAGTAAACAAAAACTCTAAACGAGTCCCCTTTGGAGAGATAAAGCGGGGTATAAGTAAAATAATAATAATAATAATAATAATAATAATAATAATAATAATAATAATAATAATAGGCTAACAAATGGGACCCTGAAGAAGGAGACAGAAGGCCTGATCCTTGCAGCTCAGGAGCAAGCCATCAGGACAAATGCAATTAAGGCCAAGATAGAAAAATCAGCTGATGACCCAAAATGCAGACTCTGCAAGGAAGCTGACGAAACCATTGATCATATCCTCAGCTGCTGTAAGAAAATCACACAGACAGACTACAAACAGAGGCACAACTATGTGGCCCAAATGATTCATTGGAACTTATGCTTGAGGCATAACCTCCCAGCAGTAAAGAACTGGTGGGATCACAAACCTGCAAAAGTATTGAAGAATGAGATACTGTGGGACTTCCAAATCCAGACTGACAAAGTTCTGGAACACAACACACCCAGACATCACAGTTGTGGAAAAGAAAAAGGTTTGGATCATTGATGTTGCCATCCCAGGTGACAGTCGCATTGACAAAAAACAACAGGAAAAACTCAGCCGCTATCAGGACCTCAAGATTGAATTTCAAAGACTCTGGCAGAAACCAGTGCAGGTGGTCCCGGTGGTGATTGGCACATTGGGTGCCGTGCCAAAAGATCTCAGCCGGCATTTGGAAACAATAGATATTGACAAAATTACGATCTGTCAACTACAAAAGGCCACCCTACTGGGATCTGCGCGCATCATCCGAAAATACATCACACAGTCCTAGACACTTGGGAAGTGTTCGACTTGTGATTTTGTGATACGAAATCCAGCATATCTATCTTGTTTTCTGTGTCATAATAAAATAATAATTTTATTGATCTATGAAAAGTTATCTGAAAACAGAAGTTTCAGCCACTACTTAAACCTAAACCAACCCCAGCCTACAGCAATTTCAGATACCGTTTCCCCCTGAAAATAAGACAATGTCTTATATTTATTTTTCCCAAGAAGGCACAGTATGGCTTATTTTCAGGGGATGTTTTTATTAAGTTTGGTACAACAATCTACATTTATTCAATGTAGATTGAATAAATCTCCCCCAAAATAAGGCCTACCCTGAAAATAAGATGTATCATGATTTTTCAGCATCTCTGAGGATGCTCGAAATATAAGCTCTGTTTAAAAAATAAGCCCTAGATATAATTCATTTTAAAAGTCAATTTGGAAAAATAAGACTGTCCCTGAATGCAAGCTCTAAAGCATCTTTTGGAGCAAAAATTAATATAAGACCCGGTCTTATTTTGGGGAAAACAGGGTCGTCGTCTTCTGGAAGAGAGGCCCATAGTGCTGAGTAAAACGGCAGCCACAGCTTTACTTAGCCACGCCTATCACTCTGTCTTATTTTCAGGGTATGGCTTATATTACGCAAATGCTTCGAAATCCTGCTACGGCTTATTTTATGAGTATGTCTTATTTTCAGGGAAACATGGTATTTCCAGAGTTCATAGATAATATTTTGACTGAAGATGGGTTTTTGGAACATGTGACTCTTATTGTAAGAAATCCAAAGATTACTAGTCTGTTTCTGGTCTTGATCCAACTCAGTTAATAAAGTTTTCAGTTATTTTAATACAGTTTACTTAAAGGCTCGTGTCTTTGCTATTAGGTAGAGGGGGGTTTCTCCCTCGAATAGGTGTTTTGACGTTCCAAAATAACCTGGCCAGCCTTGGATACAATGGCCCCTGATGCATCTGCTCAAGACCAAATACACATTTTCTGTGTAAGGTGTGGTGTTGTGAATGTGCTCCTAGAAAATTTTTTCAGCCCCAGCAAATATACAAGTACTTTCAATTTCTCATCTTCATCTCTTTGCCTATGTGAAAATTTTCAGGTGGCAAAATTTGAGCAATGTATGCTTTATCGCTGGAACTGAACAGGGTGAGTGCAAATGACTATTTGTCCTTGGTGGAAAATAAACCTCTTAGAAACCATGGTATATAACTGTGGAAAGCCAGCAGCGGCCAAAGACGATACATGATGATTGATGGTAGGATCCAGAAGGAAGGGCTACTTGAGTAAAGTCACAGAAAATTAAAGATGACTTATGAAAATGTTCTTTTGAGTGAGATGAATTAGGAGATGCATTTGAACAGCAGTTTAAGGTGTTCCGCTTCTTGAGCATGGATGAAATGTTGCTCGGTTTTTCCCGTTTCATTTCTTATAAATTTCACTGGCTATGAAAGTTGGTGTCATTTTACGTGGTCGGTTTGCATTCTCATAGTTGCATCTGCATTTGTGGGTTTTTATTATTCCTGACTGTATTTAAAAGTTTCAAGACCAAGTTTATAGGGTCATGGCTTATGGGAAGAGAAGTATCGAAGCCTTCTGTTTTATCAGTGAAATCATTAGGATTGGTGTCACCCGGTGCAATGATTCAGGCAGATACTTCCACAGACTTCCTGCTAAACTAAACCATACTACAAGATTGTAGCGAAAATAGAAGATAATCTGACAAAAATCAGCAGCTATTTAAGAAGCAAGAATGAAAATAATTTAATTATGTTATGTTTTTGGTTATGTGCATGATGTGGCAATGAATTTTGTAGTACAGTAGAGTCTCACTTATCCAACACTCGCTTATCCAACGTTCTGGATTATCCAACGCATTTTTGTAGTCAATGTTTTCAATATATCGTGATATTTTGGTGCTAAATTCATAAATACAGTAATTACTACATAGCATTACTGCATATTGAACTACTTTTTCTGCCAAATTTGTTGTCTAACATGATGTTTTGGTGCTTAATTTGTAAAATCATAACCTAATTTGATGCTTAATAGGCTTTTCCTTCATGTCTCCTTATTATCCAACATATTCGCTTATCCAACATTCTGCCGGCCCGTTTATGTTGGATAAGTGAGACTTTACTGTAGTTTGTAAGCTGCTCTGGGTCCCCTTCGAGGTGAGAAGGGTGGGGTATAAATATGGTAAACGTACTCATATGATAAAAATGAAAATCTGTATGTGTGTATGTGGCATGGGTGTCTGCTCACACAGACAGCTTACAGCCTCCACAAACAGGCCATAGTTCCCAGTGTTCTGGAGTATAAAAGAATTGAGGCAGGGGAGGCTAATTATAACAGATTTTCTTTTAAAATGGCAGCTGCCACCAACCTAAAATGTCTTTAGGATTTCTGTTGTTAAATGTGTCTGAGGCAAACTTCTCCCATTCCCTGCCCACACTGTTTCCACTGGTGGGGGTTGGGGATGATTCACCTTGCCATCCAGGAGTTATAGTTCACCTGTATTCAGAGAATACTGAATCCAGCAGATGAGAGATCTGGACCACACTTGGCACACACATTCAACATGGCCAACTGGGAACACTGGTGGACTTTGAGGGTAATTGACCTTTAACTCTGGGAGTTATAGTTCACCTGTATTCCATAAACCCTCTGAACCCCACTAATGATGGATCTGGACCAAACTTAGAAATAGCATAATATATGACCAAACTGAGAACACCTAACATCCAAAAACAAACAACGCCCTTTTCAAATAACCCGGGCATTGTCGGTTACCCAAGCTAGTAAATAAAAAAAATGAAAATAACAATATGTGCTTGTAGCTTGTGTAGATGAAACAAGACAATTCAAAGAGTAATTATAATTGGGCAGTAATGACAGCTCTGACCAAAACACATATGCATTATTAGAAGGATCAAAAAGTTAATTAGCATAGCGTTTTAGCCCTGTGGTTATATTGATATGATATATGCAAGCTCAGCTGGCGAAAAATGTTTTCATGGCTGTATCTAATTATAGGGATATTTATACAGAAAGTTATTTTGGCTGAAACACTCCACGCACATTTTATAGACAGTAATTTCAGTATCAACCCCAAGTGTGGTCTGCACCTCCCACACCTCTCTTGTGATGCCACTGTTTTAATAAGATCCAGCCAGTTTTAACTTGCGTCTTATGTTTAATCTTTGTTCTGTGTATTTTAATATGTGTATTTTATAGAATGATTTTAGAGGATTATGTGTTTTAGCAATGTTGTAAGACCCCTTGAGCCACAAGGAAAGGCGGGTAAGAAATAAAACTATTTTATTATGACACAGCAAACAAGATAGATATGCTGGATTTCTTATCACAAAATCACAAGTCGAACACTTCCCAAGTGTCTAGGACTGTGTGATGTATTTTCGGATGATGTGTGCAGATCCCAGTAGGGTGGCCTTTTGCAGTTGGCAGATTGTAATTTTGTCAATGTCTATTGTTTCCAAATGCCGGCTGAGATCTTTTGGGACGGCACCCAGTGTGCCCATCAGCACCGGGACCACCTGCACTGGTTTGTGCCAGAGTCTTTGAAGTTCAATCTTGAGGTCCTGATAGCAGCTGAGTTTTTCCTGTTGTTTTTCGTCAATGCGACTGTCACCTGGGATGGCGACATCAATGATCCAAACCTTTTTCTTTTCCACAACTGTGATGTCTGGTGTGTTGTGTTCCAGAACTTTGTCAGTCTGGATTTGGAAGTCCCACAGTATATTTGCGTGCTCATTCTCCAATACTTTTGCAGGTTTGTGATCCCACCAGTTCTTTACTGCAGGGAGGTGGTACTTGAGGCATAAGTTCCAATGAATCATTCGGGCCACATAGTTGTGCCTCTGTTTGTAGTCTGTCTGTGCGATTTTCTTACAGCAACTGAGGATATGATCAATGGTTACGTCAGCTTCCTTGCACAGTCTGCATTTTGGGTCATCAGCTGATTTTTCGATCTTGGCCTTAATTGCATTTGTTCTGATGGCTTGCTCCTGGGCTGCAAGGATCAGGCCTTCTGTCTCCTTCTTCAGGGTCCCATTTGTGAGCCAGAGCCAGGTCTTCTCCTTATCAGCTTTTCCTTCAATTTTGTCAAGGAACTTTCCATGCAGTGTTTTGTTGTGCCAGCTGTCAGCTCTAGTTTGTAGTGCGGTTTTCTTGTACTGATTCTTTGTCTGCTGTGTTTTGAGGAGTTTCTGATTTTTGACTTCAATCAAAGCAGGTTCTTCACTTTGCTTTACATATTCTGCCAGGGCATGTTCTTCTTCTTTGACTGTTTGTTTTACTTGTAAGAGTCCTCTGCCCCCTGATCTTCTAGGCAGATATAGCCGGTCAACCTCACTGTGGGGGTGCAGTGAATTATTATTATTATTATTATTATTATTATTATTATTATTATTATTGTACAAAATTAGATTTTCAGTCTGGATGTGGGAAGCCTGCTACTCATAGATCTCTCCAATTTGAGTAGAATTGCAAGACTGTACAGTGTAACAACAACAACAACAACAACATCAGCAGCAGCACTTTATTCTCACCGAGGGGACTCGGAGTGGATTACAACATATAAACAGACACAGACAAACATTCAATGCCTTGTTACAATGAAATACAATGAGACACAAATACACAAAGGCAAAGGCTTCTCCTTTCATTTCTGGCTCTGGAGGCAGTGCTTATCTCAGGCTCTGTGGGAGGTGCTCTTCTCCATTTCCAAGCTGAGGAGCCTGTATTGTCCATAGACACCTCTTGGTTGTGTGGCTGGCATGACTTCTTGGTGTTTTTTTTTTTTGCCTTTTCCCACCAAAACATTACCTATTTATCTACTCACATTTGCATGTTTTTGAACTGCTACCTTGGCAGGAGCTAGGGCTAACAACGGGAGCTCACCCAATCCTGTGAATTCGAACTGCCAACCTTCAGGTCAGCAGTTCAGTACCACGAGGGTTTAACCCATTGTGCCACAAATATCGTAATCCTTCTTGTATTAAAAAAGTCTGGATAAGCTATTTATGGGAGGTTTGAAGATATGTTTCCTCCGCCCATACAGTCTAATGTGATACACTGGATCCCTCTACTCAGAAATCTCTATCTCGTTGTTGTTCTGTGTCTTTAAATGAACTAAATTGGGGATTCAAACTCTGTTCTGGAGTCCTGGGCCCCTTCTAGACTGCCATATAATAAAATTGATAATCCAGATTATCTGCTTTGAACTGGATTATATGAGCCCCCTTTGACACTGCCATATAACTCAGATTATCAAACCAGATAATTCACATTATCTGCTTTGAATTGGATTATATGACTCTACACTGCCATATAATCCAATTCAAAGCAGATAATCTGGATTTTACATGGCAGTGTAGAAGGTGCCTGAAAGTGAAGGTACACCATATTAATGCATCTTGACAACACTTCAACTGCCATGTAATCATGGGAATTGTAGACTGGTGAAGACTACCACGTTTTGATAGAAAAGGCTAAAGACCTTGGGAAACTACAATTCTCATGATTCCACAAAATTGCACCATAGCATTTACATTGGTGTCAAACTGCCTTAATTCTACAAGGCAGATGCACCTTTGAATTACGACTCCAATTGTAACTGGCAATGATGTAGTTTCTAGCCCAAGGTATCAGAAAAAAAATGAGCTGGGAGAGTATCATGTGATACCCAAATCCATTAATGGTAGAAGCCTTTGGACGTGTTATTAATATTTCAACAAAAATGAAACAAAAACAAATAAATACATAAATAACCTAGAAAAATAAATAGAAAACTGTAATGAAATATAACAATAAATTGAATATATATATATATATATATATATATATATATATATATAACTAATAAAAAGATATAAAGAATGTCACATATACTACAAAACAAGATACATGAAACAGAAGCTCTGCCAAAAAGTCAATATGTATAGAGCACTATCAAAATTATATGATGCCCCATTAAATATCAGCTCAAAATGGATGAACACCTTGTACCATTATCAGCATTTTGCTTTTTCATTGTTAGCAGTGAGTAGGTCTGTGCAAAGTGTGTGTTGTATATGTATTTATAAGAGAAATACATATTATTTTACCTTTCTGCAGGAAGAGAATTACCTGTATAACTCACCATAGAAATTCAGAAAATATTAAAAACTAACCAGAATAAAAGCAAAGAGGCAATATTTGTGTATGAAGGGTGGTGATATGGTGAACATGTATTTGTGTTGCTTGAGTCAGGCCTTTGTTAACTTAGGCATAATCATTACTATAGGTTGAGCACTTGTTTTATCTATAGTAAGATTTCAAGGGAAGAGTTGCCGCATAAATGTCTTGCTTTCACATATTCCTATAGTGTTACTATGTTGAGAAAAAGAACAGTTTGAACAAATACCGTATGGGTGGCATTACATAGCATGGAAATATTTACATAATATGTAGTGACAATGTCTTCTGTTTTGACATTTGAAGTGTATAAACATTTCCTTTTTCCTAAGTTTCCTGGTTTCTGGAACAGTAAAAGAGAGGGAGATACTTTCAAGAGATCTGCTCATTTGTTCATATTCTAAATTTAGACCTTATTATTATTATATTTAATCAAATCCTGATTTTGAGAAGAGGGTTTATATAAATCTAAATAGGGAAATACTTTTACAAGGTTTTTACCTTCTCTACCAAAAAAGTACTAGCGCCTCACCAAATTACAACTCCCAGTAATGTCTGAAATCTCGGGGTTTGTGATTCCCAGCTCTAATTCACTCCAATAGAGACAAAAAATTGGCAGGTTCTTTGTGGTAGGTGATACCAGGTCACCTTGACTTTCTCCTGAGGAATCTGTATAACGACCAAGTAGCAACAGTAAGAACTAACCACAGAACAACAGATTGGTTCAAGATTTCGTAAGGAGTACGGCAGGGCTGTATACTGTCACCTTACCTATTAAACTTGTATGCAGAACACATCATGCGACATACAGGGCTTGATGAATCCAAGGCTGGAGTTAAAATTGCTGGAAGAAACATTAACAACCTTAGATACGCCAATGATACTACATTGATGGCTGAAAGCAAGGAGGAGCTGAGGAGTCTTCTATTCAAGGTGAAAATGCAAAAGCTGGGTTGCAGTTAAACATCAAGAAAACCAACATTATAGCAACCAGACTGATTGATAACTGGCAAAAAGAGGGAGAAAACATGGAGGCAGTGACAGACTTTGTATTTCTAGGCATGAAGATTACTGTAGGTGCAGAGTGCAGCCAGGAAATCAGAACACGTTTACTTCTTGGGAGGAGAGCAATGACCAACTTTGATAAAATAGTTAATAATAGAGACATCACACTGGGAACGACAATCCATGTAGGTAAAGCAATAGTATTCCCCATAGTAACCTATGGATCTGAGAGCTGGTCCATAAGGAAGACTGAGTGAAGGAAGATAGACCTTTTGAACTATGGTGTTGGAGGAAAATTTTGAGAGTGCCTTGGACCTGAAGTAGATCCAACTAGTCCACACTCCAGGAAATAATGCCAGACTGCTCACTGGTGGGAAGGATATTAGAAGTGTTTTGGACACATAATGAGAAGACAGGAAAGCTTGGAAAAGATCATGATGCTGGGGAAAATGGAAGGAAAAAGGAAGAGTGGCCGACCAACGGCGAGATGGATGGATGGTATCTTTGAAGTGACTGGCTTGACCTTGAAGGAGCTGGGGGTGGCAACGGGGTGGGTAGTCCCAGAGATCATGAAGAGTCAGAAGGGACTGAACGAATAAACAAAAGAGACACATTGAGATCACGGGCAGGATCAGAGATCATTCTATTGCTTTGTTGGCCAAGCCAGGATGTCAGGGGAAATCTCCGAAAAACTGACATAAAGCACAGTTACAACCATGGACATTTTATAGACATTTCAAAGAATAGACATTTGCTGTGATTGGTGTAAATTACGGTCCACGGTCTTATTGGCAGGCATACAGGAAGCATACCACTCCTCTGTTGTGTCAGCTCCACTGCATGATTACTAGTCTTGTGCTTTTGTATAGAATTGTTATCCATTTCTGTCTGTTTCATTCATATGGCTCTATTTTTGTTTTCGAGCGCTGCTTCCAGAAACGTGAATTGTTCCATTCTTTTGTCCAAATGAATGAAGATTTTGTTCTATTGGCCAACATGGGAGGGCTTCCCTTCCTCTCTAGTTTTAGGGCTAGAGGATCTCTCATAATTTCACTGATCCTCAGGCTCTCTCTAGCATTCATTTGAGTTGTTAGGGTTGGTGGAGTAAACCCCTGTCTCTGAATCCGGATAGGCAAAATGCAGTCTGTGGCTCATTGATGCTGTTCTTGCAGCCCTTAGCACTTCTTCAATTGCCATTATCTTTTTAAAAGGGTAGCAAGCCCACCCCCCATACTTTTCAATACACAGCAACTTAGAAATTGACTCTCTTTAAGAGTGTGTGGTGTGTGTGGCACCTTCATTGAAAACATGATTGAGCACTGGAAAACTGAACTGTTTGTTGGAAATGAAAGCTATGGACTTGTCAACATCAGAAGAGGAATTTTCCAGGGAGATTCATTGTCCCCTCTGCTTTTCATTATTGCCATGATCCCTCTGTCAACAATCTTACAAAAAACAAATCTCAGCTATCAAACATCTAAGAAATCTCACAAAATTTCACATCTGATGTACATGGATGACCTGAAGTTGTTTGGGAAAACGGAAACTGAAATCCAGTCTCTGACCAACACTGTCCGAATTTTTAGCACTGATATCAGCATGGAGCTTGGTTTGGACAAATGTTCGACAGTGGCATCAAAGAAAGGAAAAATCATTGAAAGTGAGGGCATAAATATGCCTAATGCCCAAACAATAACTTGTCACCAGCCAGAGGCCTATAAATATCTGGGCATATTACAGCTGCATAACATCAAGCATGAACATGTGAAAACTGTGGTCAGCAAAGAATACACACAAAGGGTCAGAAAAATTCTCAAAAGCAAGCTCAATGGAGGCAACACCATCAAGGCCATTAACACCTGGGCCATACCTGTCATAAGATATACTGCTGGCATCATAAACTGGACACAGATGGAACTGGACAATTTGGACAGAAAAACAAGAAAACTCATGACCATTCATCATTCACTGCACCCTCGCAGTGATGTTGACCGGCTATATCTGCCTAGAAGATCTGGTGGCAGAGGGCTCTTAAAAGTAAAACAAGCAGTCAAAGAAGAACAACATGCCCTGGCAGAATATGTAAAGCAAAGTGAAGAACCTGCTTTGATTGAAGTCAAAAATCAGAAACTCCTCAAAACACAGCAGACAAAAAATCAGTACAAGAAAACTGCACTAAAAACTAGAACTGACAGCTGGCACAACAAAACATTGCATGGAAAGTTCCTTGACAAAATTGAAGGAAAAGCTGATAAGGAGAAGACCTGGCTCTGGCTCACAAATGGAACCCTGAAGAAGGAGGCAGAAGGCCTGATCCTTGCAGCCCAGGAACAAGCCATCAGAACAAATGCAATTAAGGCCAAGATCGAAAAATCAGCTGATGACCCAAAATGCAGACTGTGCAAGGAAGCCGACGAAACCATTGATCATATCCTCAGCTGCTGTAAGAAAATCGCACAGACAGACTACAAGCAGAGGCACAACTATGAGGCCCAAATGATCCATTAGAACTTATGCCTCAAGTACCACCTGCCAGCAGTAAAGAACTGGTGGGATCACAAACCTGCAAAAGTATTGGAAAATGAGCACACAAAGATACTGTGGGACTTCCGAATCCAGACTGACAAAGTTCTGGAACACAACACACCAGACATCACAGTTGTGGAAAAGAAAAAGGTTTGGATCATTGATGTTGCCATCCCAGGTGACAGTTGCATTGATGAAAAACAACAGGAAAAACTCAGCCGCTATCAGGACCTCAAGATTGAACTTCAAAGATTCTGGCAGAAACCAGTGCAGGTGGTCCGGGTGGTGATGGGCACACTGGGTGCCATGCCAAAAGATCTCAGCTGGCATTTGGAAACAATAGACATTGACAAAGTTACGATTTGTCAACTGCAAAAGGCCACCCTACTGGGATCTGCATGCATCATCCGAAAATACATCACACAGTCCTAAACGCTTGGAAAGTGTTTGACTTGTGATTTTGTGATATGAAATCCAGCATGTCTATCTTGTTTGCTGTGTCATACAATAAAATAATAATAATAATTTCATTTTTTAGCCTCTCCCTGAAGGGCCTCGGGACAGCTTACATGGGACCAAGCCCAAACAACACAGTTTAAAATGTAATACATTAAAATGCGTAACAATAATATAAAACAAAATAAAGCAACAACATTATAACAACATTATAACAATATATAAGAATGCATCAAACCAACCACTAATAACAATTTCACTTTGTCATCACAGGTGGGTGGACTAGTGCAAGGGTTCTAGATGCCTCCTTCTCAGGATCTAATAATTGTTGGAAAAGGAATTAAGAGTTGTTAGTAGGGTAAGTAGAGGGTCATTCCCCTGGTTTTCCAAGCTGAGCAGGATAATTTGAGAATATTCCATACCTCAGAACTTTTGGGGGTTTCCCGTTTCAGACAACACCAGGATTCCATAGCATTGAACAAACTGCATTAATTCTACAGTGTAGATGCACCCCAACCCCTTTGGAAGGCACCACGTTGAAGAAGGCTAACACAAAAACATATTCACACGCAAGTTCCTGTTATACCCCAGCCACCTTTGGGTTCTGAACCTGGTTCAGAAATGAACTTTGACCAGGATGAAGCTTATTCTGACTTTTTACCCTGTTCTCTGAGCTCCTTCCAATTACAGACCCCAGCTGTGGATAGCTCCGATGCTTCCTTAATTGGGAGAGATACTGAAAACACTACTCCCGTGGTAGAACCAGACGTCCCGAGTTCCCCAGGGAATGTATCCTTTAACAGAAGGGAGTTTTTGCATCAACAGAGATCACAGAAACAGAAGCTTCAAATGAGTCAACGTTTGGCATCTAAAGGGGATACTGGATAGGAAATTGCTTTGGGAACCTTTGGGGAGTTGGTTTCCCTTCGCTGTGATTAGATCTAAGTTCTATAAAAGTGTCTTGCACTGTGAACAATTAGTGGTGTCAACGTAGCGACTTCACCGTTTCCAGTTCCCTGATTTCACCAAGTCAAGTCTCCTGTTCCTGGCGGCCAAGCCGAGCCGCGACTCCCGATTTAATCTGAAGTAAATTCACGTCCTTGCCTTGTTCCTGAATCCAGATTGCTTTCAGCTTCCGTCCTCTGCCTGCCTTGATATCCAAGACTTCCTAGTGACTTTGAACCTTGTTATTCACTCCTGCTTTCTTGTTGTTTCCCCGCTCAAGAACTTCCCAACAGTTTTTTAGTGTGTTTCGGTTTCTGGACTTTGGACAATAATATTGGACATATCTCTTCAACTCTTTGGACTAATTCATACCATTTCTTAAAGGACTATTGCTCACTCATCCTTTCCACTTATTCTTTCCTGAATTTATTATTGTTTTAATAAAGATATTATATGATTATTGGTCTCTGTTTGGTTTCCAGTGCTCACGCTGCCTTGGGGTGCAACAGTTCCAGACAATGGCTTGACATTTAAGCTGATTTGAAATTTTATAGAGACATTTCTAGTGAGGTAGCACAATCTCTCAAATCTGAAGCTACCTGCAGTCCAAGAAAGCTTGTGATACATTTGCTACTTTTGAAGTTCTTTGTTGGCTTTACTACAGACAACTAACACAGTAACTGCTTTGGAAATGATCCCTTAAGCCCAGCCTTTCATGTAGAAATGAAAGATTTTCCTCCTCGTCTGTTCCAGTTTGAAACTGAGCTGGAACAACAACCAAGCAGGAAGGGCAGTGTTAATAGTCTGCCCTCCGCAAGCTGTTACATCCCTTATCAACCCATCCTCTGTTCAGGCCGCTCAGTCTCTATAATCTATTTACTTACTCGTGTCATGAACCCATCTTTTTCCGCAATGGTTCAATCAATGTTTGCCGAAATCCTTGCTGTAATCCGTGGATGAAAAGCCAACCATATAAATGCTAATTTAATGTATTCATTCGTGCCACGCTGAAGGTTTAGGCGAAGGCTAGGTAAATTACACCCACACAGAAAACCTGTCAGCAGGAACAATGAGAAGTCATGGGATTCGTTTGGTGGGATTTTTTTTATTTTGTGAGCTCATGTTGACCACTTTTATTTCAACTGTTCCTTTGAGATCACTGAGCATCACGTCCTTCCGTTTTAAGGGCACACTTGCTTTCCAAAGCATGGCATAGGACTTGTTGTCTTTCTCCTACTCTTTGCATCTCTCTTTTAATACTGTGATTAAATTTTCTTTTGTGAGACAGGATATCACTGTTTTGATTGTGTATTCCTGCATCGCAGGGGACTGGACTGGAAGGTCTCTTCCGACGCTATAGTTCTATATAAAATTCAAAATAATTTAAATACGCTCTCCTTGTTCTTACAAAAAATTGTTAGCAACATCATTATGTAGCTGTTATGACTAACCTCAAGATGCAGTAATGAGGTTAAAAATAAATCCTGAAGTGAATGTTGTTTTTGTGCGCCTTCAAGTTGTTTCCAACGTATCATGACCCTAAGGTGAACCTATTACAGAGTTTTCCATGAATAATCAAATCCGCGAAAGCTAAAATGGCAAATGTGAAGGGCTTGTTGTATGTACATTCCACTGATGTACTATAGCACCGTAACTCTTCAAAATTAAAAGCTGAGAAAAGAAGTGAACTTATTACTAGATTTAAAAGAAATATGTTTGGGGGATATTTTGTTGTATCTGATGTCAGAAAGTCCCCAAAATATTCTAGAACAACAAAAACAACATTGGGAATTTTATTTAAAATACAAAAATTACAGCAACATGTATTATAAGTTACAATAACATCCTGCATGCATGCCCCATCAGGAGTGGTCCAGGGTGTAATTTATGTATTTATTTACAGTATTTATATTCCGCCCTTCTCACCCCGAAGGGGACTCAGGGCGAATCACTTGCACACATATAAGGCAAACATTCAATGCCATAACATAGAACAGAGACAGAGAAAAACGCAGGCACGGGCTGGCCTCGAACTCATGACCTCTTGGTCAGAGTGATTTGTTGCAGCTGGCTGCTAACCAGCCTCCGCCACAGCCCGGCCTGTGTAATTTCCAATGTTAAGACAATGCTATCCATCAGCATCAAACAACTGAGCGGGAACCTGACAAAATTGTTCCTCATGGCCCCTGCAAAGAAGACAGTGGTCTATTTGGAAAGGAATACCAAATACACTATTGCTATATATTCAGGGCTACATTTGGCATTCCTTCCCAAATACACTCAGCCCTTTGCATTCATGGATTCCGACAATCACAGCTCAAAGATATTCAGAAAAAAAGCATATAAAAAAACCCAAAACCCAGCAATCTCTGCCTGCCCGGGTCAGGACCCTCCCCATTCTAATTTTGTATGGCCAACAAATGATTTTTTATTTATCGTATCAGAAGCGAACTGAGGGTACAGTTGTAATGTATTTAAAAACACAAAGTTAAAAACTTGTAAAGGTAAAGGTTTCCCCTGGCATTAAGTCCAGTCGTGACCGACTTTGGGGGTTGGTGCTCATCTCCATTTCTAAGCCGAAGAGCCGGTGTTATCCATAGACACCTCCAAGGTCATGTAGCCGGCATGACTGCATGGAGCGCTGTTACCTTCCCGCCGGAGCGGTACCTATTGATCTACTCACATTTGCATGTTTTTGAACTGCTAGGTTGGCAGGAACTGGGGCAAACAGCAGGCGCTCATTCCGCTCCCGGGATTTGAACCTGGGACCTTTTGGTCCGCAAGTTCAACAGCTCAGCGCTTTAGCACACTGTGCCACCAGGGACTTGGCATTATACTAAATTTCCTTTGACCAGTAGCTGTCCACTTGGAGTGCCTTTGGTGTTGCTATAAGAAGGTCCTCCATTGTGCCTGTGGCAGGGCTCAGACTGCATTGTAATAGGTGGTCTGTGGTTAACTCTTCTCCACACCCGCATGTTGTGGACTCTGTTTTGTGGCCCCATTTCTTAAGGTTGGATCTGCATCTCGTGGTTCCTGAGCACAGCCATCCAAGTCACCCAGTCTTCTGTGTGCCCAGAAGGGAGTCTCTCATTCGGTATCAGCCATGTGTTGAGGTTCTGTGGTTTAGTCTGCCACTTCTGGACTCTCGCTTGCTGAGGTGTTCCTCCGAGTATCTGTAGATCTTAGAAAACTATTTCTTGATTAAAGGCTTTGGAATGCTGGCTGATATGAGAACAGGGGATGGGCTGGAGATGTCACTGCCTTGGTCCTTTCATTACTGGCTGCTACTTCCCATCAGATGTCTAGTAGTGCAATACTTGACTGGCTAAACAGTATAATTTCTCCAATGGTGTGGGACATAAACATCCTATGATAGTGCAGCATGTGTCATTAAGAGCCACATCCACTGTTTTAACGTGGTGAGATGTGTTCCACACTGGGCATGCATACTCAGCAGCAGAGTAGCAAAGTGCAAGGGGAGGTGTCTTCACTATATCTGGTTGTGATCCCCAGGTTGTCCCAGTCAGTTTTCGTATGATATTATTTCTAGCACCCACTTTTTGCTTTATATTCAAGCAGTGCTTCTTATTGGTCAGAGCTCAGTCCAGGGTAACTCTCAAGTATTTTGGTGTGTTGCAATGTTCCAGTGGGATTCTGATTCCAAGGAAGCCCCTCAGATGCTGAACCAGTGCTTGGCCGCTGTGGCGGACTGGATAAGGAGGAATAAACTGAGGATCAATCCTGACAAGACAGAGGCCCTCCTGGTCAGTCGCTCGTCGGATCGGGGTATTGGGTGGCAACCTGTGCTGGACGGGGTTGCACTCCCCCTGAAATCTCAGGTCCACAGTTTGGGGGTCCTCCTGGACTCAGCGCTGACGCTTGAGGCGCGGGTGTCGGCGGTGGCTGGGAGGGCCTTCGCAAAACTCAAACTTGTGCGCCAACTGCGACCATACCTCGTGAAGTCTGACTTGACCACGGTGGTGCATGCCTTAGTTACCTCTAGTCTGGACTACTGTAATGCGCTCTATGTGGGGCTTCTCTTGAAGACGGCCCGGAAACTACAATTGGTCCAGCGTTCGGCTGCCAGATTAATAACGGGGGCAAGTTACAGGGAGAGATCTACTCCCTTGTTCAAGGAGCTCCACTGGCTGCCTTTTATTTTCCGGTCCCAATTCAAGGTGCAGACCATCACATATAAAGCCCTAAACGGTTTGGGACCCACCTACCTTCGTGACCGTATCTCCTATCATAAGCCTACCCGATCCCTTTGTTCATCGGGAAGCTCCCCTGTCCCCACTCCCGATATCCCAGACCCGCCTTGTGGGAACAAGGGAGAGGGCCTTTTCTGCTGTGGCCCCCCGATTGTGGAACTCACTGCCCATTGAGATTAGGCAAGCCCCCACGTTAGCAGCCTTCAAGAAAGACTTGAAAACATGGCTCTTCTGCTGTGCTTTTGGAGAGTAACTACTTTTTTTCTTCGTGTACTCTGTGAATGCACACTAATGGAGAAGCTGCGCCTGTGCAGGTTCCGACGGAAACTCTTCCAAGCTGAAGTTCAAATTTTGGCGGTAACCACGCCCCCCTTCCCAAGGGGCATATAAGGCAGCCCCGGGCGCCCGCTCTCCAGTTCCTTTTTTTCCGCCGCAAGGTTCAATTTCGGACTCTTCGCATGTCTACTACTCGTTTCAAACACTGCACGCAGTGCGCTGCTAAAATTCCTGATTCCGACGGCCACGCCAAGTGTCTCTTCTGTCTTGGCGAGGCTCATGTGGTCGGTACCTGCCGCTTCTGCCTAGCTCTCACGGCTCAGGCCAGAAAGAACAGAGCCGCTAGGCTCAGAGCGGCGCTCTACGAAAGATCTCTCGCGCCAGAACCGACTCCGTCGACGTCGGGTACGTCGTCGTCTTCAGCTCTGAGAGCAATGTCGGCGCCAACAGCTAAGGGTCCGACAGCTAAAGCCTCCTCGGTCTCGTCCAGGGCGTCTAGGACCTCCAGGGCCGCTAAACCGGTCAAGCCACCGTGTACTGTGACGACGGCTACCGTGTCGACCCGCTCCGGAAAGGTGGGGCCTTCCTCGACGTCGAGCTCTCTGGCTTCGGTGACCTCGGTCCGTTCTCGTATCGGTTCCCCTCCGTCCTCCTCTGCTATCAAAATAGCCTTTAAGAGGGCTCACGAGGAGTCTCGTCGAGCGCAATCCGACTCAGCTGTGGTTCCTCCAACACCAGGCAAATCCTTGAGGGTTGCATCCAAGCAACCGCCGACAAAAAAACGGCTGACTCAGCGCTCCTCTTCTTCGGCTTCCTCAAGGAGGGACCCGCCGTCCTCCTCGGCAACCTCCTCGAGAAGGTCTTCTCCGATTGTGCCAGCCCAGAGGCCTAGAGATGTTTCTCAATCTCCTTTGCACCCCCTGTCTGACGGGGAGCTGCAGGACTCACCCCACCACTCTACCCAAACGGTGGTCAGGGTGCCAGTGCCGGAGCCTCTTGCACCGCTTCACTCATCGCGCCAACAGCTCTTCCCTCCCACCTCGACACCGGAGCGTGGCAGACAAACGGCTTGCCTGGCTCGAGCAGCCCAGGCCTCAGCCTCTAAAGACCCTCGGCTCCCGGCCGTCTCTTCCCGTGAGGCCATGCCTCCCCCCGAGACTGTGCTTTCTTCTCCCCCTCAGTCCCCCCAAGGGGCTGAGGAGGAAGATGTTGACATTGACCGCCCAGACTCTGTCCTCTTGGCTTCGGTAGTCTCTCTCGGACTCGACCTCTCTCCTCCTCACGATGCGTATGAGGCGGACCCGCCTTCTCCTACTGACAATATTCGTGCTTTCTCTGATCAAATGGTCAGAATGGCCGACGCCCTGGGTTTGGAGATCAAGCAGACTTCCAAAGCAGTGTCTGATCCAGTTTTCAAAAGGGTGCAGGCCCAAGCTCCGCCGGCCACGCTACTCCCTTTCCTGCCTTATCTCTTGGACGTTATCCAGGCCTCCTGGAAAACCCCTTCCTCCATACCCCCGACCTCGAAGAGGATCAAGACTTGGTACCGTACCGACGACGATACCTTGGAGTGGCTGAAACACCACCCCAACCCCAACTCCCTGGTCGTCAAGGCCTCCCAATCCTCAGGTCGTCAGTCGAACACTCTGGCTGACAGAGAAGGGAAGCGCTTCGACGCTGTGGGTCGAAAGCTTTACTCCGGAGCCCTTTTACTTTGCCGGATGGCAAACTATGGAGCCTGCATGGGTGCCTACCAGCAGATTATCTGGGAGAAGGCACAACCCTTCTTCGCTAAACTGTCGGACGAAGACCGCTCCGTTCTTACCACCCTCCAACAGGAGGCTGACTCGCTCGCCCACCACCAAATCCAGATGGCGAAACATACCGGGGACACGGCGGGCAAGATGATTGCCCACGCGATCGCCATCCATCGCCACGCCTGGCTGAGGTCGTCAGGTCTCTCCTCATCCTCCAGACAGGTCATTGAGGACCTCCCCTTTGATGCACTTGGACTATTTAATTCCGGTACCGATGACAAACTCAAGTCCAATCATGACTTTAAAATTCTTGCGTCCAAATGTGGCGACCAACCGCAGCCACAGCGTACCCGCTGGTTCCCTCATCGCTTCCATCGCTTCCCGCCGCAATCCTTCCGGCACCAATCTTTCAAGTGCCCCTCGGGCTCGAGCAATCAAAGCCATCACCAACCCCGTCGGGGGCCTCATCCGCAAAAGCAACGGGGTCGAACCACTCCCGCTCCTCCACAGGCTCACCGGCGTACCTGACGCCATCCCTTTTTGCCAAAGCTCCTCGTCCGCTACCGATGTAGAACCCACGCTGCCTCGACGCTCCTGTGCCTTCGCCGACCGCCTGGCCCCCTTTTACAATCAATGGGAGTCCATCACTTCAGATGCTTGGGTTCTTCGCATTGTCCAAGAGGGCTACGCCTTAGAGTTCACAGAGCTCCCACCTACAGGTCACATTCTCTCTTCAACTCCTTCTCCAGAAATACTGGCCGAAATCGATGCCCTCCTGGCCAAAGGGGCCATCCGTCCCTCTCCTCCCGAACTGGACCCACAAAGTTTCTTCTCCAGGTACTTTACGGTCCCGAAGAGGGGGGGCCGGCTACGCCCCATTCTAGACCTAAGGGCCCTCAATATCTTCATTCGCCCTTCCAAATTCAGAATGGTCTCTATTGCCTCTATTCTCCCGATGCTGCAGCTGGGAGACTACTTTGCCTCCATAGACTTACGAGACGCTTACTTCCACGTAGCGATACGGGAGGCTCACAGACGTTTCCTCTGTTTCAAAGTCCTCGACCAAACCTACCAATTTACCGTTTTACCCTTCGGCCTAGTCACGGCTCCAAGGGTCTTTACCAAAGTTGTCGCCGCCGTAGCGGCCCACCTCAGGCTGCATGGCATCACGGTCTTTCCTTATCTGGACGACTGGCTTCTGGTCGGGCCCGACCCTGTACTTCTCGAAAGCCACGTCTCCTTCACGCTGCGTCTCCTAAACTCTCTCGGCCTTCAACTCAATGCCGAGAAGTCAAATCTCTCCCCGTCGACCAAAATTCGTTTCATCGGAGCTCTCTTCGACTCCGTCACACAGACTGTCTCGTTACCGCTCGACAGATTCCTAGCTCTCCGCCACCAGATCGCCCTATGTCGATCTGCCCGGAGGGTCCGAGCCCGTGCCGTTCAAGTCCTCTTAGGCCACATGGCCTCCACGGTTCTCACGACCCCCTTTGCCAGGCTGCGTCTCCAGGTTCTACAAAGGTGGTTTATAGACACCTTCAAGCCGCTCTATCACCACAACTCAAAGTACCTGTCGATACCGTCAAGCGTTCGCCAATCCCTCTCATGGTGGACGTCTCACCGGAACGTATGCAGGGGTCTTCCATTTCATCCAACCCTACCTTCAATAACCATAACCACGGACTCCTCCACCTACGCTTGGGGAGCCCACATGAACGGCCTGACGGTCCAAGATCTTTGGTCCCCATCCGAGAAGACCAACCACATAAACTTTCTCGAGCTTCTCGCCATCCTCAAAGCCCTGAAAGCTTTCTCCCGCCTCATCTGCCACAAATCCATCCTCATTCAATTGGACAATCTGGTAGCAGTATTCTACATCAACAAACAGGGCGGTACGGGTTCGAGAAAGTTGATGCACCTCTCCTCCCGCCTCTGGCTTTGGTGCATAGCCCACGACGTCCAGGTCTCCGCGATTCACCTTCCGGGTGCCCAAAACGACTTGGCAGATGCCCTCAGCAGGATGACATCCTCCTCCCACGAGTGGAAGCTCGATCCCGAGATCCTCCACAATCTGTGACCTTTTTGCCTCCCCCCAGAACGCTCAACTACCCCGCTACGGAGCGAGGCTTCCCCCGAACTCCTTTCCCGGCTGCCTAGGGGATACCTTTCTGCTGGACTGGTCAGCGGAGATGCTTTATCTTTTCCCCCCTATTCCCCTCATACCGAAAGTCCTCGAAAGACTCCTCTCGATCTCGGTCACAGCGATTCTCATAGCTCCGGCCTGGCCCCGCCAGCCGTGGTATCCAGCCCTTCTTCGTCTCTCCAGAGGAACGTTTCGCCCTCTGCCTCCCTCGCCGCACCTTCTCTCGAAAGAGGACGGTCAAATTCTTCACCCGGACCTTCCTTCTCTTCATCTCACTGCGTGGAAGATTCTTACCTAACCTCCCTTCCACAAAACCTCCAGGATGTTCTTCGGGCAGCCCATAAGCCGGCTACAACCAAAGCTTATACCTACAAACTTTCTCGCTTTCACGCCTTCCTTCGATCCCGTAATATCGACTCCTTTCCAACCTCGGTATCGGTGGTCCTCGACTTCCTTATGACTCTCGTCGAGAGAAAACTCTCTCTCGCTTCTATTAAGGCTTACCTTGCAGCCCTTTCCTGGTCTTTTCAACGCCATGGTCAGCCGTCTCTCTTCTCTCACCACCTGATCAAAACATTTCTCCGAGGCTACAACAACATCTGCCCACCGTCGCTACCGCCTACGCCGGGCTGGAACCTCGAACTTGTACTCTCTCAACTCACATCTGCTCCCTTCGAACCACTGGCCTCAACTGATCTCCGCTTGCTTTCGTGGAAACTAGCCTTCCTAGTGGCAATCACTTCGGCACGACGGCCATCCGAGCTTGCTGCTCTCAGGGTCGATGAGCCATATCTACGTTTCCACCACGACCGTGCTGTCCTTCGCCCGGACATTACCTTTCTCCCTAAGGTGGTGTCAGCTTTCCACCTCAATCAAGACATTGTTCTACCAGCTTTCTTCTCTAATCCCTCCTCTCCTCTCGAGCGAAAACTGCACCTTCTCGACGTTCGCAGGGCGCTCCTCTTCTACAAGGACCGTACCAGGGGCATCCGTAAGACTCAGAGACTCTTTGTTGCCTATGCCCCGGACAAGTTGGGTAATCCCATCTCCTCCCAAAGGTTGTCCCATTGGATTGCTCAGGCCATTGAGTTGACTTACGAACTGGCCAAACGCCCTCCCCCTCCATCCATCCGTCCGAGATCAACGAGGGGCCTCTTGGCTTCGACCGCCTTCCTCAGGGGTATCCCGCTCGACTCCATTTGTAAAGCGGCAATCTGGTCGAACCCACTTACGTTTGTCTCTCACTACAGGCTAGACAACAAAGCCCTAAAAGACTCGGCCTTCGCAAGATCAGTACTCTCATCTTGCCTATCCTGACTCTCAAACGGCCTTCTTCTCCCTATACTCACCCGCAGGTGACTCTCTATACCTCTCCTTCAAGTTATGGAGCCAGTTTTTCTCCCCATACCTATACCTCTGGGGACATGTTTTTCCCTGATTGTGTTGGGCAGTTGCTCTGTAACACTTTATTGACCCTGATGGGTGTGTCAAGTTATGTGATGTTTTCCCCTCTTCCCTTGGGAGAGCGTTCATATGCACTGTACTCAATTTCTGTGTTTCTATTACGTTATTTCAGTATTTCCTATTATGTCCCGTTTTCTTATACTATGCTCATGCTGACATTGCACTGGTCCTTTCGGACAACTTATTGCACTGGTCTCTTGGGACTGTTATCTCAATGTGTCCTAATAAACTTATGTTTGGACATTCACTGGTTGTCGAGTTTGCCTTGTCCCACCATCCGGGACCTTAGCGTGTCAGTCTCCATTAGTGTGCATTCACAGAGTACACGAAGAAAAAGGACAGGTTGCTTACCTGTAACCATGTTTCTTCGAGTGTACTCTGTGAATTCACACAAACCCGCCCTTTCTTCCCCTCTGGCAAACCTCTCCCTTTCTCGTTGCCTTGGCGGCGTAGGAACTGGAGAGCGGGCGCCCGGGGCTGCCTTATATGCCCCTTGGGAAGGGGGGCGTGGTTACCGCCAAAATTTGAACTTCAGCTTGGAAGAGTTTCCGTCGGAACCTGCGCAGGCGCAGCTTCTCCATTAGTGTGAATTCACAGAGTACACTCGAAGAAACATGGTTACAGGTAAGCAACCTGTCCATATTTCTTTTCCGTTGCTCCCTTTAATATCTATCCTCCAGACTACCCCACTTCCTTATGACCCTGTTCGCTGTGTTTTTTTTTATTCTTATGTCTCTCTCACCACGAGTTTTAACTTAATGTTCATGCGGTCCGCCCTTGTTTTTCATTGTTTCCTTGATTTATTTTGTAATGGATATTATTATTTATTGTATTGCTTACTGTGTTGTGATGTGTTGTTCTTTTATATGCTGTTTATATTGTATTGTTTTGGGCATGGCCCCATGTAAGACGCCCCGAGTCCCCGTTGGGGAGATGGTGGCGGGGTATAAATAAAGTTTTATTTATTATTATTATTATTATTATTATTATTATTATTATTATTATTATTATTCCTTCCCAGGTAATCTTCAAAGCTCGAGAAGCTTGTTTGTTCTTAAGGTGAAAAGCACACATCTGTGTTATAGATGGATTAGGGATCAGATGGTTCCTGTAATAGGCAGTAAGAGCACCTAAAGCTTTGGGGAGCTTCTGTTCAGCCATTTCAAATCTCCCTGCTTGGGCAGTGATGGCATGATCGTCAAGATATAACAGATGATTTTATTAGTATCTAAATGGCTCTTGGCAGAAAAAAAGGCTTCTCAGCCCTGCTGTAAAGGATGGCATTTTACTACACCGCTGTATGTAATGATACAAATCACAGCGGATAACAAAGACCTAATGCATCTGCAGGATGCAGAGTGGATGGTACTGGAGTTCCAAGGGGCCACTTGTAACCATATCTTGCACTTCATCCATTCGTGAGTGCACAGACAATTCAGTGCCCATTTCATGGATGTCACACCAGTATGAATGTCTAAGCGGGCTTTTAAAGTATAAACAGGGAAGCTTTTGACTGGGAACTTTTATTTATTTATTTTTTCAAAATTTTGTGGGTGTTTTAAATGATTTTATTGTTCCATGTGTTGATTTCAATTATTTTAAAATTTCATAGTTCACGTTTTCTTTTTTAAAGAGATGATTTCCGGAAGCTGCCTTGAGATATTTCTGAGAAGCAAACTTGTACACTTTGCTGGCATGGTAAAATTATTATAGATCTCAGAATGGCTCGGGCAAAGCAGAGCACAATCTTTTATTAAAAAGATGCCATCATTATAACAGCATGAACTCTAGGTATCAAGGTTCTGGGAATTAAGCCAAATATAGTAGCTGTGAAGCCTAGTAAAGCGGCACCATCGTTTTGCAGAGAAAGCCCAAGGCAAAGATGTCATTTCCTTCCGAACAAAAGTGAGGACTTCATTTGTTAGCAGCATTACACTTCCATAGGAATCACAGCTGCTAGTGATATGCCAGAGTATGTTTTATATGATCTTTTAATTCAGATTCAACCTCACCCTATCTCTGTAATGATATTCCTAGCCTAAGGCCAACCCTACTATTAGGCAGAGTAAGAGGGCCACACAAGGGAGATGGTTTCAGGGATGCCTCCAGATAATAAAATCCTTAGCCAGAAGCACCCAAAGTGTCACCAATGGACAGAAATATGTTACTTAGGAGTTTATCACACTAGGCAAGAAAATAGCAATTATATTAGGACAACATAATCTTTGCCTTGGACTTACTGCGTGACAGTGGTGCAATGGGTTAAACCCTTGTGCCAGCTGAACTGCTATCTGAAGGTTGCTGGTTCAAATCCACCAGATGGAGTGAGCTCCCATCTGTCAGCTCTAGCTTCTGAGAGAAGCCTCTCAGAAACACATCCCCTGGGCAACGTCTCTGTAGATGGCCAATTCTCTCACACCAGAAGTGACTTGCAGTATGCTCTCAAGTCGCTCCTGACACAATTTTAAAAAATCACGTGATGTCACTCTTTTACCATTGCTGTCTCCGAGAGAAGATTGTGTTTCTTTTACAAAAGGAGGTCATAAACTGATTATTTGTGTTTGTAATAGAAAGATTTTATCTATTTATTTATTTATTTACATCACTTTTATCTCGCCCTTCTCACCCGTAGGGACTCAGGGCGGCTTACAACAGTCCACACACCCTAGAACTCTAACTTCCAAAACTCCCACTCTCCAACAGTCACTTTGGCTCCAAGCTGTAACTGTCACTTTGGCTCCGCCCACATTCTGTTACTGGGCAAACACTTCATTTACATCTGCCAATCAGATTGCCCTCCCTGAATTGGCTGCTGGATTGCCCTTCCCCTCTGGCTTCAGCCATGCTTTTGGAAAGAAAGCTTATATAAAATAGCTGCCCCTACATGCTGAGAACTCACAAGAAGTCATGCTACCCCTCTATTCTGCCTTGGTCAGACCACACCTGGAATACTGTGTCCAATTCAGGGCACTGCAATTGAAGACAGATGTTGACAAGCTGGAATGTATCCAGAGGAGGGCAACTAAAATGATCAAGGGTCTGGAGAACAAACCTTGTGAGGAGTGGCGTAAAGAGCTGGGCATATTTAGCCTAAAGAAGAGAAGGCTGAAAGGAGACATGATGGCCACATATAAATATGTGAGCAGAAGTCATAGGGAGGAGGGAGCAAGTTTGTTTTCTACTGCCCTGGAGACTAGGACAAAGAACAATGACTTCAAATTACAGGAAAGGAGATTCCACCTGAACATTAGGAAGAACTTCCTAACTGCGAGAGCTAATCAGCAGTGGAACTCTCTGCCCTGGAGTGTGGTGGAAGCTCCTTCTTTGGAGGCATTTAAACAAAAGCTGGGTGGCCATCTGTCAGGGGTGCTTTGAATGCAATGTTCCTGCTTCTTGCCAGGGGGGTGGACTGGATGGCCCACGAGGTCTCTTCTAGCTCTATGATTCTAAGAAACTCAACATGCCGGAAACTTGAGGCAGCCCTATAGACCTGCTTTGCTCGTTCTGTATTGCGCTTCAAAAAAACCTGGCTTATTCTGAATTTCCCATACTACAATTTCCAAAAATGCAAATAGTCACTGCACTTGTTGAAATTGATATTTGTGTCAGGGAGAACCATAAGTCAAACCCAAAAGGGGAAACCTGAAAGATGAAATAACAGAGGGTTTTTAAGAGATGAAAATGTATTCACTCATTCAATATTTAGTGAACAAGGACTTCACAATGCAGCAGAGAATCAGGCAGGCTGTTCATCCATTCTGTTAGATATACCCTACAAAATACATTAAAACACTGACTACATGAATTAAGTCAAGAAATCTCTCAGTACGTTTGATAAAGCATCAGTGAATTTTTCCCTTGGTTTTTAGTAGAAAGAACTTTCTATAAAAACCGGTGCATACATTCATTAAAATAAATGCTTTGATTGTGTGCCATCGCGCCTGGGGCTATAACTCTTAGCGAAAGAAGCATGGATGTGACATCTTTCCCCAGGGGATTGCTTCTTGCTCTCCTTTAAGGAAACTGGAACTCCCAAGGACCAAAACACTGTAGATAACTCAAAACTGGTTTAATTGTTCACAAAAGGTTATCCCTTTAAGGCAGTAAACTGGAAGTTTCAAAGGGGCAAAGGAAAATATACATTACAGTCTCTGGTTGTCTTGAGTCCAAGGAGCTCTGCAGCTGAGAAGCTGTACCAGGTCCCTCTTTCTCAATGGCTGTGAATGCTGGAGCGATCCTCAGCCTCAGTCCAAAAGGCCTATGTTTGAAGACCCTTTGGTGCCAAAGAACTGATTTGAAGGCGCTTGAGACTCCTCAACGTTGTCCAGGTTCGTCCTGAACATGAAGCATAAGTTTCAAGGGTAAGAACTCAGAATTGGTGCTGAGAGGTAACTAAATCAAGGGCTTTTAAAGCCAAGTCTCTCTCTCACGTCCATCTGGTAGAAAGCTTGATGGTGGAATGAAAAAAAAAACACTGTCCTACTCCAGGAAGAGGTGGAGTCAAACAATTGAGCTGAGGAAGCAATATAACTAGTGCAAACAACATTGATTGACAGCTATAAATAACCAATCAATCCAACTACATTTACAGGGTAAAGGCAAAATCAGGCATGATACAATTCAAACCTTGCAACTTACAGTTCGACATATAGATGGCGCCACTCACGCCGTCACAGATTGAATGAGCTACCATAATCTGTGGATACTCAAGTGCCATTATATGCAATAGTGTAGTAAGATGGTACCCCTTATATAAAATAGCAAACAACTCAAGTGCTGAAGAGGTAGCCTGAAGATCTATAATATAGTAGAAGACAATAGCTATATCAGTGTAGTCAACAAATCAGTTCAGTGCTCCGCCCATGGCAAAATCATTATATACTTTTTTGGAATCTCCCTCTAAATATATTTCTCTATTTAGTGAATGTATATGTTATTACGGATTGATAATGGTAAATGGAAGCTCTTACGTGTGCCCGCGATCCAGAGACACCCGCAGAACAATAACATACCCCTCAGGTTTGCAGAACAAAAATACAGGAATTTTACTAATTCTAAGAGATTAAAAAAAACAACAGTATTCACAATGATCCCTCTGATTGTTTACAGAAGTCCACAGTCATAAACATTCAGAGAAGAATACAGTCCTGGTTCTTCACTCTCTTTTCTCAGCAGCAAACAGGCCTCAAAAATAGCAAGGCCTCTCTGAGTACATTGCTCTCCTCACTGGCAGTACTCAGTCAGCACTGAAAAGAAACTTGTCCAAACTGGTTTTGCAGCAGCAGAACAGAAACAGTATCAAATCAATCCCCAGGTCTTTGCAGGCTCCGCCAATTGGCTTCATGCACTTCATTTTCCAGTTAACACACACACAGCACAGGGCCTTTGCAAACTATGACATATGTCACCTTTTTCCCAGAGTGAGACTCAAGGCAGCTTCCCAAAACAATATTTTGAAGTTGAATCTATGGATGCAGAACCCGTGGATACAGAGAGTTGACTATATTCAGAGGTGATTTCGCACTTTATTAGTGTCATAATGAGATACTGATCATCATTGAGTCAATGACTAACCTCACATCCCCATTAGTCACAAGTCCAAAGGAACCACATTCCCTTCCGCAGTATATCTGACTACAATTAACTTGGCTCCGGATATGCTAAGAGTATAATATCTTTGCCTCATTAACAAAATAGATTCATAGCAAAAACTGCCAGAGCCCCTTCTGCGCTTGGTCTATAATTAGAGGCTTGTGAGTAGGTGGCGGGGCTGGCTAATTGCCACTATTCTTTTAATATTGGCATCGTGCTGCACCTAATATTTTTGATGAGAGTATTACGCGGAGGAGCAGATGGGAGATGAGATAAACAGAAGTACTGAAGAGCAGAAAAAGGAATGGGGTTACATAGAAACAGCATTTGCAAATTTCCCAAGGGATTTTTTGACAACACTGGGACAGCAGAAGGGTCCACGATATGAGATGTTGCTGTTTTAAAATGATGAGGACAGGTTATAAATTTTCACCCACTTATATAAATCACTTAAACCAGAGAAATTAAACCGCTCATCAGCAAGATGAGTCCTAGTCCTGCTTCCATGTGGCATAATCTAGTTAAAAACAAACTCCTACTAAAGTACGGAAGGGAATCAGGTTGCCAGGTCAGGATCCTCTAAGACAGTGATTCCCAACCTGTGTCACCAGGTTTTTTGGCCTACAGAAATCCCAGCCAGTTTACCAGCTGTTAGGATTTCTGGGAGTTGAAGGCCAAAACATCTGGATACCCACAGGTTGAGAACCACTGAGCTAATATCCTAAGCTCTCTAGGCCAAAACCTGAGACCTCGACATTTAGCCATTTGAGGCACCTGCCATTTAACCTAGACCAAGGGGCATAGTATTGAAATTTAGCAAAAGTATTTTGTTACATAAAGCTAAGTACAGTATATACTCGAGTATAAGCCGTCCCGAATATAAGCCGAGCCATCTAATTTTACCACAAAAAAACTGGGAAAACATTGACTGCAGTATAATCCGAGGGTGGTAAAAAATAGATACCAATAAAATTACATTAATTGAGGCATCAGTAGGTTAAATGTTTTTGAATATTTACATAAAGCTCAAATTTAAGATAAGACTGTCTAACTCTGATCAAATCATTATTCTCATCTTCTTCAATGTAAATGTGCTTATGTATCCTTTTAATAATAATAGAGTAAAATAATACATGTAATAATAATAATAATAAATACAGGAAAATAATACAATTAATAATAAATAGAGTAAAATAATAAATGCAATAATAATAATAATAATAATAATAATAATAATAATAATAATAATATCAGAGTGAAATAATAAATGTAATAATAATAATAATAATAATAATAATAATAATAATAATAATAATAATAAAGTAACTGGCAGAAACCAGTGCAGGTGGTGCCGTGCCAAAATATCTCAGCAGGCATTTGAAAACAATAGACATTGACAAAATCACGATCTCCCAACTGCAAAAGGCCACCCTACTGGGATCTGCACGCATCATCCGAAAATATATCACACAGTCCTAGACACTTGGGAAGTATTCGACTTGTGATTTTGTGATACAAAAACCAGCATATCTATCTTGTTTGCTGTGCCATAATAAATAGCAACAATAATAGAGTAAAATAAATGTAATAGTAGCAACAATAATAGAGAAAAATAATAAATGTACTATATATCCTTGAGTATAAGTTGACCCAAATATAAGCCAATCAGGACCCTCACCCGAGTTTAAGCCGAGGGGGGCTTTTTCAGTCTTAAAAAAGGGCTGAAAAAATAGGCTTATACTCGAGTATATACAGTACTTAACTTTAGCAATAAAAATGCAGTAAGGAAATAACTAACCAATAACCCCTTTGCCCTTTTATGGTACCTGAAATGAATCCTGAACCAGTTCCTGTCATACTATGCTTAATACGCCCATTCAAAAATATAGCTATGACAGTGGAAGCTAAATGAAGCCATTGATCCTAGGAGGATTTCATACCATTGATCCATGAGAGTTAAAGTGGAGCCAAGCTGTGTTCATTCTGCAGTATAGACCAGGCATAGCAAATTTTGTAATTTGGCGGACCAGAACAGGGTGGGTGGCCGGGAGGGAGAGCTTTTCCCCCAAATTCCCTCCCTGCCATTTCCTCCCTTTCCACTTCTCCTTCGGAGGCAGAAAGTGAAGGAAGATGGGAAACGTTTGGATCCCAAAAGGGTTAGCCTTCATCAGGATGAGATGGTGGACAGGAGACAAAAAGTGTATCTATTAGACTCTGCATTGCTTATTTCTGATATATAATCCTAGAATTCTAAAGCTTGAAGAAGGGCCATCCAGTCCTACCCCCTGTGATGGCGCGAGTGGCGCCATCTATATGTGGAACTGTAAGTTGCAAGATTTGAATTGTTGTATCATGCCTGATTTTGCCTTTACCCTGTAAATGTAGTTGGATTGATTGATTATTCATAGCTGTCAATCAATATTATTTGCACCAGTTATATTGCTCCCTCAGCTCAATTGTTTGACTCCACCCTTTCCTGGAGTGGGTCAGTGTTTCCTTTTTCATTCCACCATCAAGCTTTCTATCAAATTGACGTGAGAGAGAGACTTGGCTCTAAAAGCCCTTGATTAAGTTACCTCTCAGCACCAATTCTAAGGTTCTTACCCTTGAGACTTATGCTTCATGTCCAGACCGACCTGGATGACGTTGAGAAGTCTCAAGCACCTTCAAATCAGTTCTTTGGCACCAGAGGAAGACACTGAGGCTTCAAACATAGGTCATTTGGACTGAGGCTGTGTATTGCTCTGGCATTCACAGCCATTGAGAAAGAGGGACCTGGAAAAGCTTCTGAGCTGCAAAGCTCCTTAGACTCAAGACAACTAGAGACTGTAATGTATATTTTCCTTTACCCCTTTGAAACTTCCAGCTTATTGCTTTAAAGGGATAGCCTTTTGAAACAATAAAACCAGTTTTGAGTTATCTACAGTGTTTTGATCCTTGGGAGTTCCAGTTTCCCTAAAGGAGGGCAAGAAGCAATTCCCTGGGGAAAGATGTCACGTCCATGCCTCTTTCGCTAAGAGTTATAGCCCCAGGCGCGACGGTACACCCCCTGCCATGCAAGAAGGCACAAAGCACAGCCTCTGTGGAAAAGCCTCCAGAGAAGGAGTCCCCACCACACTCCTAGGCAGCCTATGCCACTCTCCAGCAGCTCTTACTCTCAGCAAGTTCTTCCTAATCTTTTCAGTCGAATCTCTTTCCCTGCCATTTGAACCCATTGCTCCCTTGTGCCCTGGTCTCTAGAGCAGCAGGAAGTCAGTTTCCCCCCTCCCTCCTCCTCCTCAATGGGACACCCTTTGAAATCTTGAAACATGGTTCTCATGTTCCCTCTCTATCTTCTCTTCTCCCAGCTAAACATCTCCAAGGAGGAAAAGAGGAAGGAAAAAAAGGGAATAGAAGGATGGAAGGAAGGAAGGGTTGAAGGGAATGGAGGGAGGGAGGGAGGGAGGGAGGAAAGGGAGAAGGAAGAGAAGAGGTAAGGGAAGGGAAGGGAGGAAGGAAGGAAGGAGAAAGAGAGAGAGGGAAGGAGGGAGGGAAGAGGGAAGGAAGGACAAAAGGATGGAAGGGAAGGAAGGAGGGAAGAAAATTGAGGGAAGGGAAGGGAGGAAGGAAGGAAGGGAGAGAGGGAAGGAGGTAGGAAAGAGGGAAGGAAGGAAAAAAGGATGGAAGGGAAGGAAGGAGGGAAGAAAATGGAGGGAGGGGAAGGGAAGGGATAGGAAGGAAGGAAGGAAGGAAGGAAGGAAGGAAGGAAGGAAGGAAGGAAGGAAGGAAGGAAGGAAGGAGAAAGAGAGGGAAGGAGGGAGGAAAGAGGGTAAGAAGGAAGGACAAAAGGATGGGAAGGAGGAAGGAAAGAGAGAAGGAAGGGAGGGAGGGAGGAAGGAAAGGATGATGAGAGAGAGGAGGACCTGAGAAAAGAGCCCAAGGGGCAGCATCCGACCCCCGGGCCTGGGTTACCCATACCTAGTATAGACGCACCACTGAATGCTTAGATTTGTACTACAGTAGAGTCTCACTTATCCAAGCTAAACTGGCTGGCAGAAGTATGGATAAGCAAATATCTTGGATAATAAGGAGGGATTAAGGAAAAGCCTATTAAACATCAAATTAGGTTATGATTTTACAAATTAAGCACCCAAACATCATGTTATACAACAAATTTGACAGAAAAAGTAGTTCAATACGCAGTAATGTTATGTTGTAATTACTGTATTTACGAATTTAGCACCAAAATATCACGATATATTGAAAACATTGACTACAAAACTGGCTTGGATAATCCAGAGACTTGGATAAGCGAGGCTTGGATAAGTGAGACTCCACTGTATAAGAGTTCTTATTATTCATACCTAGAACTCTTGTATTTGGTGTCTTTGGATGCTTCAGCTGTATTCTTGAATCACCAACTGAGGTTTTAATTTACTGAAATACTAGCGCTGTGGGGGAAATTTAACAGTGGGGGACAGACTTCCCATTTGGAAGAGATCGTCCTCATTTTGCTTACTTACTTACTTAGGCGATCCCTCGTAGCTCAAGGACGATTGTCTTCCATGTTGGGGGTGGGTTCTTAGGTGGCTGAAGAGACCGATTCTTGACCCGCATATTCTCCCGCAGTGAGGACATCGGTTTCCAGGTGGAAGGCGGTCCTGGTCGGGGTTAGCTTGACGCTCCTTCCTCTTGGCATGTTTCACCCTTGGGCCCTCCGTTCGTGCCTCTTCGAACTCCGCAGCACTGCTGGTCACAGCTGACCTCCAATTAGAGCGCTTAAGGGCTAGGGCTTCCCAGTTCTCAGTGTCTATGCCACAGTTTTTAAGGTTGGCTTTGAGCCCATCTTTAAATCTCTTTTCCTGCCCACCAACATTCCGTTTCCCATTCTTGAGTTCAGAGTAGAGTAACTGCTTTGGGAAACGGTGATCGGGCATTCGGACAACGTGGCCAGTCCAGCGGAGTTGATGGCATAGGAGCATCGCTTCAATGCTGGTAGTCTTTGCTTCTTCCAGCACGCTGACATTTGTCCGCCTGTCTTCCCAAGAGATTTGCAGGATTTTCCTGAGGCAACGCTGATGGAAACGCTCCAGGAGTTTGGTGTGACGTCTGTACACAGTCCACGTTTCGCAGGCGTAGAGCAGGATTGGGAGGACAATGGCTTTATAAACAAGCACCTTGGTATCTCTACGGATGTCCCGGTCATCAAACACTCTCTGCTTCATTCTGAAAAATGCTGCTCTCGCAGAGCTCAGGCGGTGTTGTATTTCAGTGTCGATGTTGACTTTTGTGGAGAGGTGGCTGCCAAGGTAGCGGAAATGGTCAACGTTTTCTAATGTTACACCGTTAAGCTGTATTCCTGGCTTTGCAGCGAGATTAGCTGGTGCCTGTTGGAAGAGCACTTTGGTTTTCTCGATGTTCAGGGAGAGGCCGAGCTTCTTGTATGCTTCTGCGAAGGTGTTTAGAGTGGCTTGTAGGTCTTCTTTTGAATGCGCACAGACTACGTTGTCATCAGCATATTGGAGTTCTATAACAGATGTTGTGGTGACCTTGGTTTTGGCTCTCAGTCTGCTGAGGTTAAATAGCTTGCCATCTGTTCGGTAGATGATTTCCACTCCGGTGGGAAGCTTCCCATCAACAAGGTGAAGTATCATAGCGATGAAGATGGAAAATAAGGTGGGGGCAATAACACATCCCTGCTTGACACCTGATTCCACCTTAAATGGGTCACTTTGGGAGCCGTTGCTGTCCAAAACTGTTGCCATCATGTCATCACGGAGGAGCCACAGGATGTTCACAAATTTGTCAGGGCACCCGATTTTTTGGAGGATGGTCCAGAGAGCTCTGCGATTCACTGTGTCGAATGCCTTTGCAAGGTCAATGAATGCCATGTACAGAGGTTGGTTTTGTTCCCTGCATTTTTCTTGGAGCTGTCGTGCAGTGAAGATCATGTCCACTGTTCCTCTGGAGGGGCGGAAGCCATCCCAGAATGGCTTCCAGAATCCTCATTTTGCACCCCCTTCTGGATACATGCCCTATCCTCTTGTGTGCTTTCTCGCTGTCTCTCACTATCTCTGTCTCTCTCGCACACTGGAAGCAAACTTTCCCAAGTCTTGTGTCTTTCTGAAACTTCACACAAAAGCCAAAAAAACCCTAATGATTACTCCAAGGAGACCGAAAGCACTTACCTTGCAACTAGTAGGCAAGTTTCCTTGTTTAAAATATATATTTTTTAAAAACACATTTTTTTTCATTTACTGTTTGCCTTTTGGACCTTTCAAATCACTGCTGCAAAATGTCAGATATACTTGAGGCAAACCTCAGACACTGACTATGGGTGAGCAGGGGCATTATTGGAGGTGGAAGTAACCTTCAATGTTTTCCCCATATATGCCCCCCAATTTCCCCTCCCAGACTTCTGTCCAGCCTTGACAGGCTCCTTTGGGTGATTTAATATCTGACCTACTTTGCCCTGACATTTCTCCTCCAGGCTCCTTGACTAGGCATTAATAGATCGATTCGGCTCTTTCCAAGACTGTATCTTTCTGTCGTGTTGTAAGGTGCATCGGGGAAGATAGAAAGAGAAGGAAGATTTCTCTGTGTGAGTGTAATAACTCCCACCACCAACCTTATTAACAATTGATGGTGGCAAAAGAATGTCAGTGCTTTCCTGGTTTTCCTTCCAGCACTGTCTTGATCAAGTCTTTTCCAAGACCGACTGTGTAAGAGACACATAATGACTATTCTTCCCTTTCCCTCTAGTGCCAGGAGATCTGCTCCTTTTGCTGAGCTCAGAGTTTCACAGTCTCTTTGAGGGTCCAGGCCACCTAATTTGAATTGGATCATTTCACAGCAGAGCCAAAGGTGCAAGCACCTTTACATTCAAAAGAACAAGTGCTTCCGAATGGAAACAAGACAGCCATTTTCAGTTCCATTTGTGGCAGGAACCCAATAGTAGCAAAAAAACAAAAACAAACCCCTCTGTGGGTGGAAAAAGAAGTGTTTTTTCATGTGAAGACTCTAGTGTTAAAGTCAAGACAGAATACTTTGACTTTAATTTTACCAATGGAAGGTGTTGGTTTTATAAAATTTCCCTGCAAGAACTCTATCTCTACACCACCCTTTAGGTTTTGCTTGCTTCTAAGAAGCAGGGGAGCGGGGTGAGCTCCCGCTGTTAGCCCCAGCTTCTGCCAACCTAGCAGTTCGAAAACATGCAAATGTGAGTAAATCAATAGGTACCACTTCTGCGAGAAGGTAACGGTGCTCCATGCAGTCATGCCGGCCACATGACCTTGGAGGTGTCTATGGACAACGCCGGCTCTTTGGCTTAGAAATGGAGATGAGCACCAACCCCCAGAGCCGGACACGACTAGACTTAATGTCAGGGGAAAACCTTTACCTTTACAAAGAAGAAAATGTTTATGGCAGCAATTAACAGTAAACATATAATGTACAAAAATGCCTAATAATGGATTACAAGAGTGAGAAAAACAGACCATCGATAAGCAGTGTGTAAAGAACTATGAACGACTAATCCCAATTTGGAAAGATGCAGACCACCAAAGACGCAGGGAGATGTTTACTTTTTACTTTAAAGGGTAGCGTAACTTGGTTTAGAATATATGCGACTGAGGCTTAGATGTTGGAAGAACAATAATAAGTTTATTCAGGCACAAGCTTGGTGGTTACAATGTTGTTTCTCACTTAGAGGTATTAATAGTTACAGTACTAGGATGAGATGAGTCAACTCTCTAAAGTATCACTTCTTTTACTTAACGTAGTTAAAACTTCTTCCTCCACCACTTTTAAACCGTTACCTCAATGGATCTCTGTGAGTCCAGCTGGGATTGGTTCCCAAAGAGTGAAACTTGGACTATCCAGTGACTTCAAACCGCATTCACACCTGTGATATACTATCACAGATTCTCTGTTCCTTACCAGGACACAGACTACATTAAATAAGTCACCAAACCTATTTAAAACCAACTCAAAACTAACAATTGAGTCTCCTTGATCCCATCAACCTGGAATCAATCCACCCTGTGCCTCATCAGAGCACAGACTGACTGACTTTTTAAAACTCTGCACTTCTTCAACTAAACGGCAGTTGGCTCTGCCTACTTCTCCATGGCAACCAGCCTCTGAGTGCTGAGATGCAATAACTGTAACACTTACCCTTTTAAAACATAAACACACTATTAAACATAACATCTATAAACCAAAATTCGTACTTCATTACATAGTGTATCAATGAGGAACTACTCCCATCCAGTTTCTTTGTCCACTGCTTCTTAAACTGTGGGTCTCGACCTCAAATGGGATCCCTTCTGGTCATTGTTGGAGTCCCCAAAAAAAGTAGCAGCACTAAAGTTTTTCTGAACATCACCAAGTGGCTGTTTTGGACATTTACAAAAAAATGTCATGCAGTGTTTACAGTGGACTCTGCAAAAGATGCTTCAACTATACTTCATAAAAGGGAATAGAATGTTTCATAAAAGGGAATAGAACTGTTTAGTAAGCCTTGCAAATGCTGGCAAGTAAATGCTTCATTTTGGTTATGGTATGTTATTAACTGGATTGTTTATTATGTTTATATTAGGTTATTTATTATGATGCTTGTTTTGTTCTGTATTTTATACCGTTTTATTGTCATTATATGGGCTTGGTTCCATATTAGCCACCCCAAGTCCCTGTGGAGAGATGGAGGTGAGGTGTGAAAATAAAGTTATTATTTATGTCTGTAAACTGCTCCAAGTCCATTGTTTAAAAAATTATTATTAGACCTGTATACCAGGGATCACGTTAACTTGGCAGGAAGGGTCACAATGGAAAAGTTTAAGAAGCTTTGGCTTACGAGAAATACTTTATTGCATGAACCTTCTATTCCACTACAATCACACTATCATTGGTAGCAGGTACATATCAGGTTAAGCACCTTTGCTAGCACAGCATACTTCAATTGTGCTAATTCATTGTCTCTCAGTCATACTTCCACATACCTTTGTAACCTGCCTTTCTGCACTACCACTGTTCCTTAACCTTCATTTTTAGAGCAATTGTGGAATTCCAGTACCTTTTTATTGCAACAAGGAAGGTGATGGGAATGTTGCAGGATTGCTAGTTGTTCCTTTTGTTGCATAATGAGTAATTACAGAATAATAGTTTTACAAAGTCTTTAGTCTTCTGTGCCGTTTTTATAAATCAAAAACGAGAATTGGAAAAATGTGAATCTGCAAGAAACTGCAATTGGGAAATTCATTTACCTTTACACCAGAAAGAAAAGAAAGCCCACTGAATAACAGTGTTTTCTTGTTAGTTTATAAGAACAGGAAGAACAACTCTGTAAAATACTTCTACCCTTGGGATGTCGTTGTCTTCTGAGATTGGTATCCAATAACAATGACCCTTATCTTGTGAGATTTCTATATGTGCTGGTACGGCTGTTCTGGCTAAGAGCTCACAGCCCCTCAGACTCACAGCTTCTGAGGGAAACAGCCCTAAAGTTTCCAAAGAAACCTCGGAGAGGGAACAGCACCACAGATCCACACAACCCCAGCGGAAACATCTGCAAGCCTTGGTTGGTAGGTCCACTCGATACCCAGACACATTTGGAATCGGTAGTGGGTCCCACATCAGCTAGGCCCATATAATAGACAGCCTGGGAGAGGTTATAAGGGGGTTTTCTTCTTATAGAGAAAGCAGAGTTATCCAAAGCCAATTGTCTGTCCCCTGGGGACAAGTCTGAAAAGGCCAACAGTTTATTAAGGAAACCTTGAAGTGTTATTTGACTCCTTGAAGATTTATTATTTGTTCAATAATAAAGACTTTGTTATCTCATTAAAGACTCAAAGGACTATTCTTTTCAGGAAAATCCTCAAGAACCTCTCTTTGAGGCGCCCTGGCTTCCCGCTGGGCATAATGTATAAGTCCTATACAAAGACAATAGCAGGCCCAGCGTGTGACAGAATACTGATAGCTATGGCAATGTCCCACTGGAAAAAAAAAACATCCAACTGCTTTCATACTAGAATGGTCTTGCTTCCTTTTTGTGTGTTTCAAAGTAGCCTTTTTGTGTACCTTAAGTAACTTTTCTCCCCTTCGTGATACTACGTGGTGCAATAGTTCTTGTATGTCGTTTACTACCTCTTCTATGGCACAAACCCAATTAAAATTCAATAATGGCATGGTGTTCATGCACTCATTAAGTCATCATTAGATAGTCAAGAGACATATATCCTACTTCATGAGTGATTTCCTTTTCTCTCTCCTGTGACAAAGTTGCTTGAATGCAAGCTGGAAAATGTGATTTGCATTTTAATTTGAAACTTTGATGGAAATACTTGCTAGAACACATTGTTGCTGGTGGTCTTTTGTGAGCTAATGAGGGCCCTCATGTCCCCATTAACTAACTTATAAGGGTCCACCTTTGCCACCAGTTCAACCACAGAGCTCATTCCAAAACCTTGGACTATGGAGAGGAGAGAAGCAAGCAAAAAAGGGACTTTTTTTCTCTCCCTTGCCTGGAACTTATGCCTTAGTGGAGTCTGTCTGGAAAATGTGAGAAATCACAAGCTAAAAGGTCCACTGAAATGAGAAACTTTATAATTCCTTGATGACCATGAACTTGTCACATTTTCCTGAACCAGGCATATCCATTGCACCTTCAGCCAGGACTGACCCTGAGTAATTTTCTTTCCGATGCCATTACCATTGACCGAAACTTAAAAACAGCCATTACCAGATCAGTCAGGTTCTTGTAAGTGTCCTGTTTTGTCTTTCAAGAACAGCCTTAAAACACTGTGGTAAGTAAATGAAAACTGCTTTACTTCAGCAAAATGTAAAGTACAGCACACTCAGTGGAATAATGCAAAAGGAAGCAAGGAAGTCTTAGGGTAAACACAGTTCTTAGTCTGTTAAATTCCCAAATCAAATCGCAGTCTTACTTCAGCCAAAGAAACAGCAATAAATCCAGATGCAGTCTCAAAGCAGGCACAAAGAGAGCGAAGGCATTAGAGTCAGTTGGTTACCAGCAAGAGCTGGCTGCACCTGCTTCTGCTTTATAGCCCTGAGTCCCCTCCCAGCTGCTAGGGCAGTTCCTAATTACTCAGCTGCATTTCTGGCAGCTATTCTAGCTGAACATCTCTGCCCTGTTTCCTTTCGCCTCTCCTGAAATGTGGGTACTTGCAAAATTTTCCCCTCAGATTCCAACTCGTCCTCCGATTCATGAACTCTTTCCTGCT
Organism: Anolis carolinensis; assembly: GCF_035594765.1. NCBI lineage: Eukaryota > Metazoa > Chordata > Lepidosauria > Squamata > Anolidae > Anolis > Anolis carolinensis. The sequence continues at coordinate 69,003,727 of NC_085846.1, forward strand.
CCCCTTCCTCTTCTGAAGAAGAGGAATCCCTAACAGTAAGGCAGAACTATCACAACAATGATAAAATGAGGAGAGGTGTGATAACAACATTTTCAAAGTCTCAGCTATTACAAGGTTGGTTACAGGAAACAGGCAATCAAGAAGAACGAAGCTGAAAAGTAAAAACACAAGTTGCATACCTTATAACCAGCACAAAGAATGAAGAGTTAAAGCTGAACACACAAAAATTACTGATTGTCTGTAATGAAGATTCTCCTCCGCTACAGTGAGATTAATAGTTGCCAGACCTTGACAGCTAGGTAGCTAATTGCTTAGCATCTGATTTTTATGCCAGTGTGAAAGTATCTCAGTGAACACTAAAGTTAGAATTGTACATGGCATTGAGTTCCCCTTTTCTATGTATTGTTGTGAAAGCTGGATAATGAAGAAAGGTAAAATTAACTCCTTTGAAATGTGGTACTGGAGAACACTTCTAATTATATGGTGAAAAAAACGATAAAATGGGCAAATCGAACCTGAATGCTTCTAGAAGTCAAAAGGCTAAACTGAAGGTGTCCTACTTTGGTTATATCATGAGAAGACATGATTCACTAAAAAAGACAATAATACTTGGCAAGGTTTAAGGCAGTAGTAAAAGAGGAAGATGGATTACAGATGTCCACCGAGGAAGACACATCCTTGAATCTGCAAAACTAGAGCAGGGCTGTTGACTTGAGAGAGGTCTTATTCGTAGGATTGCTAAAAGTTGGAGTCAACTTGACAGCAGTTAACAACAGATGAGGGCATTGACTCCACCTCTGTTTCTGCTTGGTTTGCTACTGTTTCATGAAGAGGTCCCTCCCCAGCTTCCACATTGTAGATGTGGGGGCTCATCATCCAAAGTCTCCACTGCCTCTATCTACTCTTGATGGTTCAGATTCTTGAGGAATGTCTATCTTTTAGAGTTGTAGACCTTTCCTGGTCTTAGTCCTCCGTGTCAGATTCCTTGAATATTGTCATGATGCCATGGCTATGCCCGGGCTGTGGCGCAGGCGGGAGAGCAAGCCAGTGCAATTAACTGCAATGAATCACTCTGACCAGGAGGTCATGATTTCGAGCCCCGCTTGGAGCCTATGTTTGTTTGTCTTTGTTCTATGTTAAAAGGCATTGAATGTTTGCCTATATGTGTGGTGTGATCCGCCCTGAGTCCCCTTTGGGGTGAGAAGGGCGGAATATAAATGCTGTAAATAAATAAATATGTAGATACACAGGCAGAGATGAACTAAAACAAACACCCAGCTTGTATCAACCTGTTTAATTAAAGCAGCACTTACTGTCTGACTGTTTTCATAGTTGAAATACAAAATATAAAGATAGCACTCAGCCACAGAATATAAAATAAAGACTGATAGCAAACACCAATGCAGGTTCAGGAGAACACCGTAGTCAAAAGGTCCAGTCTAGTAGTCAAATGCCGAGAGTTCAATGATTAAAGCCTAAGGATCAAGGGTCAATAGTCCCAAAGCGGGTGCTACCGCCCCCTGGTGGGCGCTGCAGCGATCCAGGGGGTGGTGATGGCACCTATTAGGAGATGGGGGCAGAGCCAGGGAGGGGCAGGGCCTCTTCCCAAGTGCCAGAGACAGGGCTGAGAATCTATACCTCTCCTGAGGCGCCTGTTAGGACACAGAGGGCAGAGCTAGGGAAGGGGGCGGGGCCTCCTTCCAAGAGCCCGAGACAGGGCTGAGCCTCTATACTACTCCTGAGAGGCCTTTTAGGACTAAAGGGCAGGACTAGGGGCAGGGGCGGGGCTTCTTCCCAAGAGCGTGAGACAGGGCTGATCCTCTGTATACCTCCCCTAAGGCACTTGTTAGAACACGGGGGTGGGGTATACAGGTTCAGCCCCGTCAGGCACTTGGGTTCCTGACTATTCGTTAAATTGCCTCTGTGTCTGTCTCTGTCTCGGTTCTATGTGTATATGGGCATTGAATGTTTGCCCTATAGGTATATAATGTGAGTCCTCTTCAGGGTGAGAAGGGCGGAATATAAATACTGTAAATAGATAGATAGATAGATAGATAGATAGATAGATAGATAGATAGATAGATAGATAGATAGATATTGTCCGATCCGGATGGGGGTTCTAAGAGCTGAGATCCCAAAGAACTGGAGAACCAAAATTTGGGAACCACTGCCTTAAGCCCAACAACTGAAGAGGCCTCTAGCCCCGCCCCCTGTGTCCTGGCAGGCGCCGCAGGACAGGGATAGAAGCTCAGCCCTGCCTCAGAGCTCGTAACTCCACCCATCCCAGTCCTGGCTTCCCAACTCCCCCTCCCCGCCCTGCATCTTGGAGCAGGGAGAGGTTCAGCCCCGCCCTCTTGAGCAGGAGCCATGCCCACCCCTCTAAGCCACGCCCCCTTTTCCAGGGGGTGCTGAGTAATATTTTTTCTGGAAAGGGGGCGGTAGGCCAAATAAGTTTGGGAACCACTGGTCTATACCATAGTCAATAGCCAATCCAGAGATTCAAGGTTCCAAGAGTTCAGGAGACAGATCAGGATACCAAAAAGCCACAAACCTGGAGGAAAAACCAGCAACATCCACAACCAAATAAACAAATACTTTTCTCCGTGATCATGGTGTCTCCCCTGCCAGGTAAGTATTTTTTTCACTGTTGCTGGACTTGTAAAAAAGCCAAGGCTTATTGGAAAGGAATTCATTATAAAATTCAAAAGATGCTGCAAATTAGAATAGATCTGGACCCAAACTATTTCCTCTTAGGGATGTTAAATATAGAAAAAGATAGAAATAAGGAAATTTTATTTAATTATCTCACTACTGCTGCAAGAATGACTTTTGCCAAATACTGGAAAGAGAAAGAAGCGCGGGAAACAAGGTATTGGATAAATAAGATCTGGGAAATAATGAATATGGATAAGCTAACATATCTATTAAAAAAACAACCAAGGCAGGCCAAAAAAAAACAAACCAGACAGACTGGGAATTGGTTAAAAACTATTTGAAAGAAGAGGAATATAAGGTGATTATTTAAGTAAAACTAGCTATGCCCGGCCACACGTTGCTGTGGCGTTGTCTGGTGGTGTTGGTGAGAACTTGTTGAGGTAGTGGTGGTATTGAATGTCTGTTGTATGGTTGTCCTTATGTTTAGTATGCATTTGGTTGTTTGTGTACTGTGAAAGTGGTGAGGGTAGAGGGGGGTCTATGTCCCTGTGTAGTATTGTATAGTATTTATACGTTGTCCATGTGTTGTGAATGCTTGGATTGTGTTCTGCTGGGCTGGATGGCCCTTAGGCGTCTCTCCAAACTCTTGTGCCTGTCCCCTGGGCTTAGTGGGTTGCAAGGAGACCAAGTGGGTGGAACTTAGCTTTGTAACTGGCAGCAATTGGATAAAAACAATTATTCCTCTCCCTCTAATTAGGACTTTATTTTTCTTTTCTTTTTGTTGTATCAACCTAGAGCCGTGGATGATGGGTTGTGTTGTCAAATTTCGAGGTTGGGGGGCCTGTAGTTTTGTTGTTTTGTCCGCTGCCCTGATGCCATCACTCTTTCATATATATATAGATGAGTTTAAGGAAAAGGTCTGCAAAGCAATTGAGTATGTGAATAAGAGGCAATATGTAAAATAGAGACACTAGAAAGAGATGGCTGAGAAAAAGAATGTAAAATTTCTTTTATGCAGAATACTGTGCAAAAGATGGAAGTCAATTTTATGTCTTTTCTTTTCTTTCTCCCTTTTTTCATATATAAGATCAAGATTTGACATACATAAAGAAAAAATTACAAAATACCAGTGACAGGAAAGAAAGAAGAGAATATATATATATATTATCTTCTTCTTTCTTTCCTGTCACTGGTATTTTGTAATTTTTTCTTTATGTATGTAAAATCTCGATCTTATTTTATTTTTATGTTGAAAGCACTAATAAAAATTATTTTAAAAACCCCAAAAAAACCAAATACTTTTCTCCCAAAGATCATTCTCTAGGCCAGCTTCTTATATCCAGGTAAACCCAGCTGCATCCAATCTCTTGCATGCCTCCACCCTTAATTGCTTTCACTTGGCAATTCTTACTTACAGATTACTCTGCCCTTTAGAACTAGGACTGACATTAACCCCTTCCATCACCAACTACTAGGCCTGACACTACCAACCACCATCAACTGTAGAACATGATATATGACATTTATCATGTCATAAGTTATACCAATGGTGCTCTGACTTTCAAAAACTCCATGCACAGAAACCCATTGGACTTCAGTTCAAAGCTGGAGACAGAACATCATCTTCTTCTACGCTTGAGGTCAGTTGTTGGGCTTAAGGCAGTGGTTCCCAAATTTTGGTTCTCCAGTTCTTTGGGATCTCAGCTCTTAGAACCCCCATCCGGATCGGACAATATCTATCTATCTATCTATCTATCTATCTATCTATCTATCTATCTATCTATCTATCTATCTATCTATTTACAGTATTTATATTCCGCCCTTCTCACCCTGAAGAGGACTCACATTATATACATATAGGGCAAACATTCAATGCCCATATACACATAGAACCGAGACAGAGACAGACACAGAGGCAATTTAACAAATAGTCAGGAATCCTGGGAAGCTAGAGTTCAAAATTTCTGGAAGACCAAAGTTTGGGAACCATGGGCTTAAGATATGCAAGGCAGATCACAAGGCATGCATAACTAACTTTCATCTTTTCACCACCTATCTGCTGCATTGATTATTTTCTGGTATAAATGTACAAATGAAATTCTCAGCTTGGTGCGTTTGTGTGCTTTAAAAATTTCTAGCAGGTTGGAAAAAGCAATCTCTCTGGTAATAACAACTGACTCTAGAGTATGGGAAAAATAAACAACAGAATCCCACAGAAAAGACTCAAATCTTGATTGTGAGATGTCTCTTTTGTTCAAATGGGGGAATGTTCTTCTGGGGTGTATTACTGAGTGAACAAAAATTAATTCTGGTTATTGCTGACTGGGGCTTATGGCAATTCTCAGTGCAGCATGGATGGTGATCTATTTTAAATTTCATCTTCAGGTGATGGGGGAAATAGAAGTAATAAACATCTGGAGAGCAAGACAAGGAGAGCCTGGAGCTTTTTGAAGGAATTCAGTTCCCACAAAGCTAAAGTAAATGAACTCTGGTGGGAAATATCCTCTTCTTGGTAGTCTTCTTTGACTGTCATTCTTGGTTTTAGCTGTCAACATTATTACTGGGTTGTTGTGTGTTTTCTGGGCTGTATGGCCATGTTCCAGAAGTATTCTCTCCTGATGTTTCGCCCACATCTATGGCAGGCATCCTCAGAGGTTGTGAGGTATGGAGAAACTAAGCAAGGAAGGTTTATATACAGTAGAGTCTCACTAATCCAAGCCCCGCTTATCCAAGCCTCTGGATTATCCAAGCCATTTTTGTAGTCAATGTTTTCAATATATCATGATATTTTGGTGCTAAATTCATAAATACAGTAATTACAACATAGCATTACTGCGTATTGAACTACTTTTTCTGTCAAATTTGTTGTAGAACATGATGTTTTGGTGCTTAATTCGTAAAATCATAACCTAATTTGATGTTTAATAGGCTTTTCCTTAATCCCTCCTTATTATCCAAGATATTTGCTTATCCAAGCTTCTGCCGGCCCGTTTAGCTTGGATAAGTGAGACTCTACTGTATCTGTGGAAGTTCCTGGGCGGGGGGAAAGAACTCTTGTCTGTTGGAGGGCAGTGTGAATGTTGTAATTAATCACCTTTGTTAGCATTAAATGGCCTTCCCAGACTCACATCCTGGCCAAGGGGAATCCTTTGTTCAGAGTCATTAGCTGCCCCTGATTGATTCATGTCTGGAATTTTTTTGTTTTCAGAGTGTTGCTCCTTATTTACTGTTCTGATTTTGGAGTTTTTTAAATACTGGTAGCCAGATTTTGTTCATTTTCATGGTTACCTCCTTTCTGTTGAAGTTGTCCACATGCTTGTGGATTTCAATGGCTTCTCTGTGTAGTCTGACATGATAGTTGCTGGAGTAGTCGAGCATTTCTGTGTTCTCAAATAATATACTGTGTCTCTCAGGCCCCTATCCAGCATTCTAACCACCAAACATCGTCTGCTACATGTGTTTGTCTGGAAGGTGTCCAATAAACTGAAATACATATAGAGCATTTATTGTTTGCCTGTGTATTCCAGAGGTGGAAAATTTACTCAGGCCTCCATGCTACAATACAGTCTGTTCTCAAGTGAATTCTCAGTAGCAAGAAGTAGGTTGATAAACGTCTTTCCTTTTTGTAGGTACAGCATAGGGAAACACGGCTACCTTGCAACAGTCAGGACTCGCTACACCACATGTCAAACTTCAAGGCCCAAGGGCTGAATTTGGCCTGCCATGTCATTTTATGTAGCCCTCCCAGATGCTAGACTACAACTCCTGTCTTCCTCATTATGAGACATCATGACTACAGCTAATGGGAGTTGTGATACAGTAACATCTGCAAGTCTATAGTTGGTTCTGGATAGTCAGGGTAGTGGGGTTTGAATTTAGATACAAGGCTTGTGGATATGATATCTGACTTTAAAATGTCCTTTAACCCTTCTCCAACTTCAGAGCCATTTCCATTATTCCCAGTTCACGTAAGGAGCCCCTTATGGTACAGTGGGTTAAACTCTTGTGCTGGTAGGACTGCTGACCACCAGGTTGGCGGTTTGAATCCAGGGAGAGCAGGTCAGCTCCCTCTGTCAACTCCAGCTCCCCATGCGGAGGCATGAGAGAAGCTGTGATGGCACGAGTGGTGCCATCTATATGTCGAACTGTAAGTTGCAAGATTTGAATTGTATCATGCCTGATTTTGCCTTTACCTTGTAAATGTAGTTGGATTGATTGGTTATTTATAGCTGTCAATCAATGTTGTTTGCACCAGTTCTATTGCTTCCTCAGCTCAATTGTTTGGCTCCACCTCTTCATGGAGTGGGTCAGTGTTTCCTTTTTCATTCCACCATCAAGCTTTCTACCAGATGGACGTGAGAGAGAGACTTGGCTCTAAAAGCCCTTGATTAAGTTACCTCTCAGCACCAATTCTAAGGGTCTTACCCTTGAGACTTATGCTTCATGTTCAGGGCCAACCTGGACGATGTTGAGGAGTCTCAAGCACCTTCAAATCAGTTCTTTGGCACCAAAAGGAAGACTGTGTCTTCAAACATAGGCCATTTGGACTGAGGCTGAGGATTGCTCTGGCATTCACAGCCATTGAGAAAGAGGGACCTGGAACAGCTTCTCAGCTGCAGAGCTCCTTGGACTTAAGATAATCAAAGACTGTAATGTATATTTTCCTTTACACCTTTGAAACTTCCAGCTTATTGCCTTAAAGGGATAACCTTTTGTGAACATTAAAACCAGTTTTGAGTTATCTACAGTGTTTTGGTCCTTGGGAGTTCCAGTTTCCCTAAAGGAGGGCAAGAAGCAATCCCCTGGGGAAAGATTTCATGTCCATGCCTCTTTCGCTAAGAGTTATAGCCCCAGGCGCGACGGCACAGAAGCCTCCCACATGATGGTAACACATCAAACATCCGGGTGTCCCATGGGCAACGTCTGTGAAGACGGCTAATTCTCTCACACCATAAGCAACTTGCAGTTTTTCAAGGTGGACTGGGAATCAAAAGTGGTGGGAGTTGTTGTTCAATAACATCTCGGGACCCAAATTGAGTAAAAACTACAGTTCACCTGCCACTGTGTAAAAAATTATAGCTGGCCCTCTGTATCCACGAGTTCTCCATCCATGGATTCAACAGTTCTTCAAAGGCAACCTAAGGCTGATGTGGCCCTTGATGAAAATGAGTTTGACACCCCTGAGCTATACCATTAGACAGAGCAAGGCAGTGGTGTGATGCTGATGCCAACAATGGCGACCTGCAAGTGTATGTTTGAGGCAACTCATCCAACATCTTCTAAGCTAACCTGTGCAGTAGAAGATGTTGCCTCATCTGTGTAGAACAGTGGTTCTCACCCAGGGCTCCCCAGATGTTCTTGGCCTTCAGCTCCCAGAAATCCTAACAGCTGGTAAACTGGCTGGGATTTCTGGGAGCTGTAGGACAAACCTGGGAACCCCAGGTTGAGAACCATTGGTGTAGAAGTTCCCAGTCTATTGCCAAACTAGTCGACATCCATAAACGTGGAGTGAGGTGGGGAGGAGTGCTATTTTGTTTTCCGCACAGCAGAATGTCTTGGCCAAGACCTAGGCGCAAATATTGGAGAAGAAATCAGACTATTCCAATACAGATCCATGAAAGACATTCAGTACCCCCACTGTACATTTTAGACTTCCAAGAAACAAGATATTAATAACTGCTACTACTTCCACAAGAGATGAACTGTAACAGGTCAATTCCGTTTGGTTTTGGTTTCCTTTGCATGAGAGAACATGGGAGACTGCCATTACAGTATTTTTGTACTTTAAGTACTTTATTTACACATATCATGCAGAGCATATGTGAAGGCAAAGAAGCACTCCTAAAATGTTGCACTTCAGTTCTCAAAGAGAGGCCCTGGGCTACCGAAGTGTCTTCAGCTTCTTCACACCTCTTTCTTCTTTCATGCATCTTTCAATCGTTTTTCACATACTTCCCCCAGACATTTAACTAAACACACCTCCCATCATAATTACCGATAAAATTATCACCTTTAGAAAAATTTGCATTTATATTCAAGCGCATGGCCAATAGTAAAAGCTTGTCTAGATTGTAGCCCAATACATCTAGATCACCTAGATGCTCCAGTGTGGTTCTATATGGTATGCTTCCACTGGAAACAATTCGTTCAATTGGGTTCACTGTTATCCATAATTATAACTAACTGTAGTAAGTCCAGGGATATAGCCACTGTGGATACCATGCTAGGAAGTTTGTGTGCTTTTCTCTGGAGCAGCAACAAACAAATACCATTGATTTCTTGTGAACAGTTAACAGTACTAGACATGCATGGAAATTTCTACTCTTCTATAAAATAGAAACTGGCTTTCTGGAAATGGTTTTAAAAGAAGATCCACAAGACCTCTAGAGAAAGCCCTGCCAATACCACTGGAGCCTACTGGACATCCTCTTAGGATCGATAGTTATATTGAACAGAATCCAACTTGCTCAGTTTGAAAGAATAGAAATAAGTGGTTGCCAGGAAACTTTATGTTGTTGTTGTTTATTCGTTCAGTCATTTTCAACTCTGTAGGTCTTCGTCACCCCAAGTTCCTTCAAGGTCAAGCCAGTCACTTCAAGGATAACATCCATCCATCTTGCCCTTGGTTAGCCCCTCTTCGTTTTTCCTTCCATTTCCCACAGCATCATTGTCCTCTCCAAGCTTTCCTGTCTTCTCATGATGTGGCCAAAGTATTTCATTGTTGACTTTAATATCCTTCCCTCCACTGTGCAGTCGGGCTTTATTTCCTGGAGTATGGACTGGTTGGATTTTCTTGCGGTCCAAGACACTCTCAGAGTTTTCTTCCAACACCACACTTCAAAAGCGTCTATCTTCCTTCGCTCAGCCTTCCTTATGGTCAAGCTCTCGTATCCATAGGTTACTATGGGGAATACCATTGCTTTGGCTATGCGGATCTTTGTTGCCAGTTTGATGTCTCTACACTAAACTATTTTGGTCACTGCTCTCCTCCCAAGAAGTAAACATCTTCTGATTTCCTGGCTGCAGTCTGTGTCTACAGTTATTTTCATACAAAGTCTGTCACCGTCTCCACATTTTCTCCCTCTATTTTCCAGTTAGTCTGGTTGCCAGAATCTTGGTTTTCTTGATGTTTAATTGCAACCCAGCCTTTGCATTTTCTTCTTTCACCTTGGTTATAAGGCTTCTCAGCTCCTCCTCGTTTTCAGCCATCAAAGTAGTATCATCAGCACATCTAAGGTTGTTAATGTTTCTTCCAGCAATTTTAACTCCAGCCTTGGATTCATTAAGTCTCACATGTCGCATGATGTGTTCTGCATACAAGTTGAATAGGTAGGGTGAAAACCTTATAGCTAGTCTCAAATGGATTATAGCATAAAGGTCCAATATTGATCCATTTCCTTTTACTGGCAAGGTGAAATGGTATTCACTTGCTATTCTTACCTGCACCTTTTCCCACCAAAAATGATACTGCAGATTTCAAGAGTTGATTATTTTAGAAGCCACAGCTTCAAGAGAGGTGCCTGTAAAGTATGACTTTTACCTTCACACATCACATGAATCTGCATATGGTGCAATGATGGATTTGTACAATTGTCTTACTTCCATTTACTTTGTGAAAAGTGTTAGGGACGATCTCTGAATGCACTCTATCCTCTATTGACCTGCTTAAGGGCAAAAGGCAAAGGAAAGGCCAATAAATATAGTATGTAGCTGCACTGGCGTCTTGTTTATAATATCAAGTATTATTTGTTCATTCTCTTTCTTTGCTTAGTGATAGAAACATACAATGGATTAGGAATACTGATCAGGAAATTTTCATTAGTTTACAGGTAGTTGCTCTTATATTTGTACTGAAAATCTGTTGTGATGGAGTCTTCAGGTAGAGATACTACTAGCTGTATTAGAAGAGGCAGGAAGACGACTCGTGAGCAAGACAAAGGAAGAGAATCCGGGAAATACTTATGGAACCCACTGATGATGATACCTTTGAGGGTTTTGAAGGGGATTGTGGGGCTGGGAGTCAGGAGGATGGGATGTCAGACTCTGGGAGTGAGGAGATGGATTGGACTAGGGTTCAGGAGATCCGGGAGATTCTTGAGGAACCCACAAGCAGTGGTACATTTGAGGGATGGCACAGAGAAGATACAGATGGGTCCTGGGGAGTTATGGGTTTGGATAGAGGGTGGTCTGGCTGGAGAGATCGTAGAAGGGCTGCAGCTGGAGGTGGGGCGTTGGGCGACTCCAGCTCTGATGAGGATTTGCAGCAACCAGTTGTGGATGGGGCGTTGGCTGGCTCAAGTTCGGAGGAGGACTTGTAGATAAAAGTAAGTTTGTTGCTAATGTAACTTTGCAATCAGCAAGGTGTTTTGTTGGGCGCTTTTGGGGCTCTCTGTTTCAGAAGACGTGTTTGGAAGACTGCTTTGGGACGTAAGTGTTAACCCGGGTTTTTAAGTGGCAACGGGGGCTGGCATTGTGTGGGTTTGTGCTGGATTATCCTGTGTTGGTTTTATGCATTAGCTGCCGGCTTGCCTCCGTCGCTTTGGCTCTTTGTGTTTACCTTGGACTGGAATTCGGTGACACTGACTTCTCCCTGATGACTTGGACTGGAACGCGAAGCCTGTGACTCTCCCTAATGATGCGGACCGGATGTGGCGGCTGTGACTTCTTCTTTACGATGCGGTTTAGCTTTAACTACGTTTTGGGGCATTGTGTGGCCATTGGTCACTGTGGGTAACTACTGGTAGCTTTCCTGTGTTTGTTTAGCTCCAGCCAGCAGGTGGAGTGAGTGTCCAGCTTTTTCAACTAAGTTTGTTTTAATCTGGATTATTTCCCAGGATAATCCAGATTATATTCTGAGTTTGGATTTTTTGAGTTCTTTTTGGATATTATCATCTCACACTGAAGAGAAAGTGTTTTTGAGCCTTTTTTTGGTTGTTTCTTAGGCTCCTTTGTGTTGTTTTTATGTTGATTTGTTGATTTGTTTATATTGGCTGGCGTCTGACCCGTAACAAAATCAATTACCATTCAGTGATAAGATTGGTAAATGCATCTATCAAGCATTGTCTTCCTAATATTTAGGCACACATTACTGAATTTATTTCCATGGCCTTGGCAACAAATGGAAGAGATTGCTATAGTTTTACTTCCATAAAGATAGCTCTATTTGACTTCCTATTTTTCTGTATATAGAGTCTCACTTATCCAACACTCACTTATCCAACGTTCTGGATTATCCAACGCATTTTTGTAGTCAATGTTTTCAATATATCGTGATATTTTGGTGCTAAATTCATAAATACAGTAATTACTACATAGCATTACTGCGCATTGAACTACATTTTCTGTCAAATTTGTTGTATAACATGATGTTTTGGTGTTTAATTTGTAAAATCATAAACTAATTTGATGTTTAATAGGCTTTTCCTTAATGCCTCCTCATTATCTAACATATTCGCTTATTCAACGTTCTGCCGGCCCGTTTATGTTGGATAAGTGAGACTCTACTATACATGGAACTAGTTCTCATGCTGAAGTTCCTTCTCTTGTATCATGGAAATGATATAGTTCTCAGAACATACATCACTTATATTTGTTTGGAAACTGGCTAGGGGGTACATTTACTATCTTTCTTAGGTTCAAATTATCCAAAGCCCATTATGTCCCTCCCTATATGGGCCTGCTCAGGTTTTAGCTGCTTTTGGGGAGGACATTCTCTCAATTGCACCATCTCACAGGCTTGACTGGTTGGGATATAGTAGGCAGCCTACTATATATGTTGTTATGTAATGTTTGTGTTGCTTTTATGACTGTAAACCGCCCTGAGTCCCATCCGGGAGATAGGGCGGTATATAAATAAAGTTTTATTATTATTTATTATTATTATTCTCAGGAGCTGCTCCTAAATTGTAGACGTTCCTTCCAAGAGAAACTGGATTGGCTCCCATTTCATTAGCAGGCCTTTAACAAGTTAGAATAAAAGGATGTGTATGATATATAAAAGGATTGGTATGATATATATCGGATAGCATTGAATAATTAGCCAGTGTGGTGTATGAGTATTGGGTTATGACTGGAGACCAGGATTTTAATCTGTGTTTAGCCATGAAAAAAGCCCATTAGATGACCCTGACAACTCCCACACGCTCAGCCCCCAAAAATTTTAAGATAAGGTCACCATAAGTTGGAAATTATTTGAAAGCACACAACAATAGACCATTAAATAATGAAGCATTGCAATTAATATGTATTAATAGTTTCTAAATTAATAATTTAATTGGATTGGTTAACACTTTCCTAATCTTTATACCACATTCTTTTTTTAGCTATATTGCTTTGACTTAAAGTCCCTTGAAATCTCCTGTTTAGAGAAAGGCAGAGTAAAAATCAAATAAATAGGAGTGCTGTGTGGTTTCTGGAATTCTATGGCCGTGTTCTGGCAGCATTTTCTCCTGACATTTTGCCTGCATCTGAGGCTGGCATCTACAAAGGATGCCAGCCACAAATGCAGGCAAAATGTCAGGAGAAAATGCTACTAGAACATGGCGATAAGTCTGAAAACCACACAACACTCCAGTGTTTCCGGAAGTGAAAGCCTTTGACAATATATTAAATAAATAAATCAGGCAGAATAAAAATGTCAGTTAAAGTATACCAAGCCATCATTGTATTATATGGAAATGCAATTTAGATTTTCTTCTTCAGCCATCAACACGTCTTGGGGAGTTGTTGTGTGACAAAAAGGTGGTATAGTCACAGATGCTTTATTTTGTGCATTGTACTACATCCCTGTCTAACATCCTTACTGAAACAATCAAGTCTTAAACAATATGGGTCTTGTTACGTATGTCCTTCTCCATAATTTCAGAGTGAGGCTTTGACCACAACCATCACCAATTTCAATTCTCAGTTTACAAATAGGGAGGGTTTCTGATCCTTGTGATCTTCCTACACAGCAGAGCATCATTATTGTCAGTGTTTGTACATACTGGCAAAAAAATGCAAGGAAAAAAGCTTCAACAGTACTAATCTCCTTTCTTGGCATGTACAATGGGATTTACAACAGCACTTGCTGTAAAAATCTGGCACATATTTTCAGTGGTGTGTCATAAAATAGCTACACTGAAGGCAGGTACTACATAATCATGCTGAATTTGGCTCAGAAATTCTTCATTTCTCTCTTTATCGTTTTTATAAAGTCATTTTTATTGGAAGTTTGGAAGCAACCTTTGTTTCCATTCCATCTATTGTCAAGTATTATTTTTTCTAGTACAATAAAAGTAGGTGAACAACGCGTCTTAAGAAAGTAAGAAGGCGAGAAAGAAAAGAAACAGAGAAGAGAAAAAAACAAAAAAAAACCAAAAACCGTATAAAGAGTAGAAGTATATAAAAAGTTGCTCTAATTTTATATTACTTCCAGATTCCCCCTATCTCTTTATCGTTTCTAAAAAGATATTACTAACCTTTGGAGAATACAATAAAATCTAAAAATCGCAAAAAAAATTATACTGACAAACTAAAATGCAGAAAAACCATTATAAAAGATTTCAAAGTTTCATTCAGCTACTTCATCAGGCAAAGGTGTTAAAAATCACACAGGAGAAAAATGTGATGAAGTGAGAGCTGGATTTTGTGTTGTCACTCTGTTGTCAATTAATATGATGAAGAATTTCAGTCCAAACAGAGGAATGTCAGTCCTTTGAAAAGGCCATGTGGAGACTTCTCCATGAATAAGCCAGAGAGCACCTAAGATTTAAGTATGTAAATGTGAACGAAAACAAAATTTGCAGATAAATCCATCTCGGCAGAAGACTTTGAATACAGATGGTCCTCGAGTTACGAACAAGATAGGTTTTGTAGGTTTGTTCTCAAATTGAATTTGTAAGTCGGAACAGGTACATTTTTTAAAGTGCAAATCCAGACACACGCACACACATATAGAAACTTTGGGTAGGCTAAGGAAGCATTAACTCCCCTGTGGTGTTTGTTTTGCTGTCTGTGCCCCTGTTCAGAAGATTTCACCTCACTATCGGTACTGTAATAATTGGATTTTGAAAAAATTGGCTTGTTGTGGAAACAATGATTCATGATAAAGCTTCAATTGAGACACATTTTCTCCATGATGATGATGATGATGATGATGATACAGTTGAGTCTCACTTCTCCAACATAAACGGGCCGGCACAACGTTAGATAAATGAAAATATTGGATAATAAGAAGGGATTAAGGAAAAGCCTAATAAATGTCAAATTACATTATGATTTTTCAAAACACCAAAACATCATGTCTTGTAACAATTCAATAGAAAAAGCAGTTCAATACACGGTAACGTTATGTAGTAATTACTGTATTTACAAATTTAGCACCAAACATCGTAATGTATCGAAAACATTGACTACAAAAACATTGGCTGATAACAAATTGACTACAAATAAAGATAGAATTGCATAAAATGTACTTAGAGTAACAACATTGTCAGAAATTAAATCTATAAAAAGTTCAGTCCTTGCTGCCTAGAGAAACAGCTGTGGATCCGAGTGGGAGACAGACTGCATTGGATAATCCAGAATGTTGGATTAGCGAAGGTTGGATAAGCGAGACTCGACTGTAATTTCATTTCTTACCTGCCTCTTCCCATGGCTCGTGGTGGGTCACAGCATAACACATGATTATTCTTTCAGGACTGAATTTCCATTCCTATGGGTAGATTTCTCTCATTTCTTGTTGTCTCACCCCCATTCTTAACTATGCATCATTTGTAAGTTGGTGTCTGTAACTCGGGGATTGCCTGTACTTCACTCTTAAAAGTCTAGATTTGAAACTATACTTTCAACCATGTTTGTAATACTGCATTAAGATTTCTATCTCTTTTTGTATCTTTAATTTTAGAAGTTATACTATGGTCATCTTCATGCTGAGAACAGCAACATCTGTTCATTCCAACCAGGGCATATTATGGAAATTTGACTTTGGTCACTTTCACATTATACAGTTATAGTACTTCGATAAATGCAACATGGGGCCTGCATTTCATTTACAAATGTCAACAGTTCAGTTAGGTGGAACATAAGAGAACAAGATGTGGGTTACCCAGCTGTTGGTCAACACTACAGGCTGTGTCAATTCCTCTTCTTTTCCCTTTATGTTTAGGTCAAATCTGGGCAACTCACATGAGTTAGGGGGCCCCACTGATCCTCAAGAGACCATGAAAGACCACACTTTTCAGCTGTGCTTCATAAAAAAGGAAGCCAGTCAGTCAGTATGGGGCAGAACCAGAGCTGGCCGCAGGCACCAGATGCTTGAGGAGAGCAGTTCCTCCAGAGATTTCTGGCTTTTTCCTTCTCTTGGATGTCTGAGCTATATATGCCAACATTCCAGGGTGGTTCCACACATACAGTTATCTCGGGAACATTCGTGTTTTAAAAACGCGAATGTTCCCGGGCCCCCATCCACACACACCGCAAAAAATGTGTGCTTTCTGGGGAGGGTGTCCAGATGTTCTCCTGGAACTTTCTGGGAGAACACCTGAACACTCTAACCACCCCCCCCCCCCCAAAAAGTCCCCCAAACCCCTTTGAAAAGTAAATTAACTTACTGGGCCTCCATTAGACTGGTCCGACAGCTCTCCTGGTATGTAGCAATGACGCTCCAGGAGAGCCGGGGGGAGGGGGTAGAGGAGGAAAATTGCTCCTCCCCCTCCCTCTCCTGGTGCATTATTGTTACAGTATCTGAGAAATATGCACCACAATAAAGGTTCAAAGCATAGAACACAATATGTATATTAGAGCATCATATACATAATAATGTTAACAATAATACAAATAATACAAATAATAATGTAACTGATTACCAAATTCAGTCAGCTGTAGTGGCACACAGTCGTAACTTACAGAGTAGTAACTTACAGAGTATAAAGATTTATAGACTGCAATCATCCAGAGCAGTTTTCAGTATAAAACATATATCAAACATATATCAACCAGACTCCAACTAAAATTTGTTAGCAACACAATATGTTTACATTCAGTCTCTCCAAAATGGTATGTAATATGCAGTGAAACTAAATATATCAGTGTACAAATCAATTGGCTCAAACCTGGCTTGGAGTCAAAACAAATCCAAGTCTCTGAAGTCTTGGAGCAATTCTATAGGACTCCTCAGGATGTAAATGCAGTCAATTAGCCATAGCTTCAGTATGTTGACAATAAATTCAGTTAATGGAGGCCCGATAAGTTAATTTACTTTTCAAAGGGGTTTGGGGGGCTTTTGGGGAGGGGCTAGGTGTCCTCGCAGTTTTTCAGGCTAATTTAGCCCAGAAAACTGCGGGACTGCTGTCTGGACTGCGGGGCTGCTGTCTGGACTGCGGGACTGCTGTCTGGACTGTGGGAAGTAGTAGGTTTATCCCGTGCTATCCTGGAAGGCTCAGAATAAACCCATTAACAATTTTTCCTGATTTGTGGTGAATTAATTCATGTTTTCCAAAGACGTCATCTGGACAGCCTTCTTTTTGTGGCAGGAAGCCCTGCATTAAAGGGACTGTCTGGATGCACCCCCAGTCCTCTGAAACTGGCTTGCTGGTGCCACATATGATGCAAGAATCTTTCATATCGACCATCACTTACAGTGTGTATTAAGGAAAGATTTCAGTGAATCCATGGGGCTGAAAGTAAAATGAATTTCAGAGTATAGTCTGCCTTGGAAAAGGAAAACAGTTGAAGCGGTTTTAAGTTTACTTGATTCTCTCTCTCTTTGAATATATAAAAAATGGACTCCTGAAAGTGTTTCCCTGAAGACAGGTGGGTAGCTAAGAACATGAATTCCAGACTGAAAAGGTTACTCTTAATGAATACCAGAGTAGCTGACTCCTCCAGGTAGTCTAATTCACCCACGGGTTGTTCTTTTTGACTTCATATTATCAAAGCCACAGGGGTTGATGACTCTAATACTGTGATATCAGACAGCCCTTTAAAAATGAACTAGATGAGGCTTGGAACCATAATGGACTATTACCAGATTGCTCAGCAGAGCAGGCTACATTACGTGGCCTCTCAAAACAATAACAGCAACAAAAAAAACCCATGGGAACAAAGCTGACTGTGAGTTGAAACAAAAAAAATGAATATAACTGAAACAAAGTGAAGCTAAACAAAAATTGTTTAAGGAGAATAATCTAGTATGTAACTGTTTTTACTGTGTGTTGATAAAATGAGAATAAAAATTATTCTAAGACTGCTAGGTTGAAATGGCCATATATGGCATTATAAAAGGAAACATGCATGATCTGTACATGACATATATTTGAAAGCAATACTTTTTAACAGGGCTGAACCATGGTGGAGAGGCAATATTGCAAATATTTTCTACCCATCTTTTTGAAGATTTGGAGGACTTGGCTTTTCATGGAGCAAAGGAAATGTTCCATTTCTAACATGCAAAAATGTATCCTTTTCTCCCTGTCACATCCTCTTCCATATATGCAATGATCACAATTGATATCAGATAGAGCAGTAGTGACGCATCATTTGAGCCTTCCCTATGCAGTCCTGATTGGTTGAACCTTTAGCACACCTTCTGTTTGGAAACTAGCTTCATGTTCCTATTCACAGTGATGTCAAAAGAATAATTTCAGTTGGGTTGGGGATTACATCTCAAATAAGAATTTTGTCCCTTCTTAAATTTTCCTTCATTCCCAAATCTGAGGAACGAAGGAAGATTGCATTTGGAGAGACGGTGCTTCTGTTTTGCCTCTCCATCTAAATACCTGGAGGGAATAAAGATTGGTTCTGTGACATTTCTGAGAGTAAACAAAGCTAGTTTTGAATGTGGAAAATGTTCAGAAAGTTTTTTAAGTTTCTTTCTTTAATATCAGTGATGTCACCACATAGCCAAATTTGTTCTGCTCTGTAAGGATAACAATATACTAGAAGATTCATTTTTGAAACAGGAACACCATCAAAGCAAGAGTTGTTGCATGTTTTCCGGGCTGTATGGCCATGTTCCAGAAGTATTCTCTCCTGACGTTTCACCCACATCTATGCTAGGCATCCTCAGAGGTTGCCTGCCATAGATGTGGGCAAAACGTCAGGAGAGAATACTTCTGGAACATGGCCATACAGCCTGGAAAACATACAACAACCATGTGATCCCGGCCATGAAAGCCTTCGACAACACAAAGCAAAAGTTAATTAGAGAAGCAAAGAGTAAAAAAAGAGAGGAAAACACTGTGGTGGCCCCTCGGGAAATGGAAACTTTCACCCACAAAGTCTGTTTTTCAAAGTAAAAAAATGCTGCCTAGAATACCATAGAGAATTTATCCCAACATTTACAATCAAACAAGTGTTAAAGCAGTTGCATTCCCCACTTAATTTCTAAATAATTTGAATACACCAAAACAAAGTAGTTTTCGTTGATTCTGTAATGTTTTTCCACCTCATATGTTACACTTATCATTGCATATCATTTCAAAATATGGATGGGGTGTAGGTTGTTGAACACCACTGTTCCCCATAGAGTCATATAACCTTCCTGCAGTAATTTTCAAAGAAAAGATGGTTGAGCTCTTAGGTACCAATACTGCTTCTGCATGGACAAGATGAAAAGCTCTGAATGAGATAATTAGGACATGAAGTAGAGTGCTCTTAGTCTCATATAGCCATACTACAAAATAGCAGTGAATATCTCTAACCACATGACTCTAACCACATCACATGATGCTTGCTTGATTCTGGATGAAAACTTTCTTTGTTCACTGGTTTCAGAGAATCCAAGTAAATCCATTCTGAGATAGACGTCACACTGCGGCATCTTCGAGCTGGTCTTCAAAATAGATAAGCTGATCTACTTCAAAACAGTCGCTTGCCCGAGGCACTATTTTTTCCAGGTATTCCCTGATTTTATCTTCACTTACATGTTCCCGTCTTGCTTGGCGGAGGAACCTGTAGACATTTTCAAAGATTTCTGCTCCCAGTTTCTGAATAGCTGACCTGTCAATAGGAGGCAAATGCCAAGGCTAGATTATAAATAATGTATAAGAACCCATCACTTAACAGTAATTGAAGAGGTAGCAACTTCCTATAGCACTTTAACCAAATGGTTCCTTTATATTAAAGGAATAATAATGTATGTATCTTGGGGGGAAAGGAAATAAATGGAGGCAGAATTTTGACATCTAATTCTGCGAGATACTTTATCACAAATCAGTCTATGGATGCATATTTACAACCCCCTTTTTAAAATAAAAATATATTAAGCAGGTTTCCTGGAAAAAGGAGAACAGCCATGCTTCATAAATCATCCGTTAGACACTTGCCTAATAAGAGCAAAACTGTAATTCACAGCAAAATAAAAGAAAAAGCATTTGTTTTCAGACAGTAGAATTTCCCTTCACTTGAAATATAGAATTCTGTATGCTTCCTTAATTATAAATACTGTATACCAATGATTACCTAAAATGTGTTTAAGAGAAGGTAGTAGCTGAAGAGAGCCGGATATATACAAGTGCTGGAATTGTGGGTGCCTAGGGCAGGAGGATCATTTCAATGGCTGAGCTTGGTGTCAGTACTCTGTGCCTTCAAGGAAAGGGTTCCTAACACTTATGACAACCACCTTATTTAAAACTGTCAATCATTAATTATTATTTAAATGGGGTGAGTGGGTATCACAGGTCTAAGAAGAGCATCACATCATGTCTTTGGAGATTTTGTTCCTGTTGTGTGCCTTCAAGTCTTTTTCAACTTATGGTGACTGTTCTGTCATGCGCTGGGCCTGTAACTATTGTCTTTTGTATAGGACGTATACTTTATGCCCAGCGGGAAGCCAGGGCGCCTCAAAGAGAGGTTCTTGAGGGTTTTCCTGAAAGGGGTGGTCTTTTGAGTCTTTAATGAAATAACAAAGTCTTTATTGTTGAACAAATAATAAATCTTCAAGGAGTCAAATAACACTTCAAGGTTTCCTTAATAAACTGTTGGCTTTTCAATCTTGTCCCCAGGGGACGGGCAATCGGCTTTGGGTAACTGCACTTTCTCTTTAAGAAGAAAACCCCCTTATAACCTCTCTCAGGCTGTCTATCATATGGGCCCAGCTGATGTGGGACCTACTACCGATTCCAAATGCGTCTGGGCATCGAGTAGACCTACCAACCAAGGCTTGCAGATGTTTCAGCTGGGGTTCCGTGGATCTGTAATGCTGTTCCCTCTCCGAGGTTTCTTTGGAAACTTTAGGGCTGTTTCCCTCGGGAGCTGTGAGGCTGAGAGGCTGTGAGCTCTCAGCCAGAGCTTTGAGACTTTCCCCCTGGAATTTCTGTTTGTTTTCTCGGATGTTCTATATCCCCATATGTTCTTGAGATATGAAGCTTTTCTACGGGACGAGCTGGTCTACGTCCTATAGCTAAGCTTACTTAAGAGAGACTGACTTAAAAATGGCTCCTTCCCTCCCAGAGCCCTAAACAAGGGGCGGAACCAAACTTAATGATGATGGACAGGTGACCTGCCTTATGACTGCAAACATTAGTAGAAAGAAAATAAAGTTGGAGCTTCTGATACAGCCGTACCAGCACAGTGACCTTAAAATGAACCTACCATAGAATCATAGATTTGGAGAAGGCCAAGTGGGCCATCCAGTCCAGCTCCCTGCCATGCAGGAAAAGCACAATCAAAGCACTCTCAACAGATGGCAATCCAGCCTATGTTTAAAAGCCTCCAAAGGAGCTTCAACCACACTCCAAGGCAGAGAGTTTCATCAGAATGTTTCCTTGCTGAGGTTTACCATCCTCTGAGGATGAGAGAGTGTGACTTGCCCAAGTTCACCCAGTAGGTTTTCAGGGTGAGAGCAGGGATTTGAATCTTGGTCTCAAGAGCTGCAGAGATCCTGAAAGCACCACACTATGCTCTCTCTTTTGGAGATTATCGTCATTTATTTAATTCCAGGATATCTCTTGGCTTCGTTCCCAATTTTGCATCGGTTTGCAAAACTTCACTCGGGCCCTTTCTACACCACCAGGATATAACCTGGGATAAGCAGATAATCCTGGGATATAAGCATAGTGTAGAAGGGGCCTCGGTCTCAGTGTCATGGCATGGCAAGATGGAGGCAACTTCTGCCAAATGGCATTATAATTCTCCTCTAAACACTAGATATTGCTGAGAGAATCTGCTGTTCACAACACTGTTGGTTCATACTGTTGTCGCTTAAATTCATTAGAGATGGTGGTTCAAAAAGGGTAAAAAGTAAGCTATGAGTGGGGGCTGTTCCTTTCTTTGAAGGATAGCCTCCTGATTTTCCCCCCCCAAAACTATACTTTAATTTAAGGAGCCCCGGTGGCTTAGAAATAGAGATGAGCACCAACCCCCAGAGTCAGGGGAAACCTTTACCTTTACCTATACTTTAATTTGCTACCAGGGATAAAGAAAGTTTGCTTTAGTTGCTGAATCAATTAGGTATCACAGTAGAATAACAATATGGGGGGCTGGAATAATAAGGTGAGGATGAAAGTGTGATTGGGTGTTTGATAGCCAACCATTATAATCTTTCATCTACACCATCCGAAAGAACATTAGCCAGTGTGTTGAAAGAAACTGTGGATTACTTTGCAATTACAGAAGTAAATTTGTTCAGAAAGCTTATACAAAATCTCTACAAACATTAGTAATACACCGAAAAACAAAATATCATCAAACCAGTTTTTCTTGCTGTGATTGGAAGAAGATTAGGCTATACTTTAGGAGCTCACTAACATTTCTCATTGATGATTCATGGTTGTCATTCTTCCCTTGTAAACCACCTTCTGCTACAAAATCTGGTGCTAAAGTACTATTTTAATTGCTAGACTGAAGTCCTTAAACATCAATTTTATTGCAGAATGCACTTACAATTAGACCTACATATGTAGATATTCTGAAACATTGTCATCTAATAGCTGCAAACAATTTCTCCAGATTTCAGCTGTTTGCAAAGCACAGCCAGTACAAAAAATGCCCTACAAATGTAGGGGTTTTTTTGTCACTAGGCTACTTTAACTCATGGAAGGAGCCCCCAGATGGCGTAGTGGACTAAGTGACTTGAAGGTTGGGTTGCTGACCTGAAAGCTGCCAGGTTCGAATCCCACCTGGGGAGAGTGTGGATGAGCTCCCTCTATTAGCTCCAGCTCCATGCGGGGACATGAGAGAAGCCTCCCACAAGGATGGTAAAAACATCAAAATATCTGGGCGTCCCCTGGGCAACGTCCTTGCAGACGGCCAATTCTCTCACTCCAGAAGCAACTCCGGTTGCTCCTGACACACAAAAAAAAAAAACTCATGGAAGATATTTGGACCAAAAAAAATCCCATGTCATCTTTTGTCGAGTTATAATACACTGAAGTAGATGTGATCCTACTTTGGTTTTCACTGGGAAGGACCCATTACAGCAGGACTTCTTAAGACTTTTTCCAATCATGATCCCTTTCCACTTGAGAAATTTCTGCACAATCTCTGGGTATATAGGTATATAAAGTAGGTATAAAATCAAACATTTACTAAAAAAATAAATCAGCATTTGCAAGGTTTGCTAAACAGGCTAATTTTTGTTTTTGTGGAATCCAAATGAAACATTTTCTGCAGAGTCCATTTGTGTAAATGCGTGCTGTTCAGAAACTTTTTACTGTTGCCAAATTTTCATGATTCCAATACTGAACTAAGGGGATCCCATTTGGGGTCAGGACCCACAGCTGAAGAAGCAGTGCATTAAAAGAAAATTTTCAATTTCGGAGAGACATTAGAATTCACTGGGATCAAAAAATATCTCACTATAAAAAGCATATGGCAGGCATCCCGTTAGTCAGTTTTCATTTTCTAAGTCAGTGGTTCTCAATCTGGGGTCCCCAGATGTTTTTGGCCTACAACTCCTAGAAATCCCAGCCAGTTTATCAGCTGTTAGGATTTCTGGGAGTTGAAGGCCAAAAACATCTGGGGACCGGGTTGAGAACTACTGTTGTAAATTAAGCCTTGTAACGTTGTAATTGTTTCCCATTGGCATCTTTGATTGTGGCCATTGCCACACTCATAACTGTCCCCGAAGTTCATCTCAAAATCTATACAGTTGCATTGAGGAACAAAGTCCTGCAGACCTGATGAGTGGGATAGTGAAGGATGACACTTCAAGCCCTCTCCTGCCCCGTGTCGCAAAAAGTTACAAAAGAAACCTGGAGCGGTAAATTTCTGCTTCTTCATTTTCCATTCTGCGTCTCTCACTAAGGCAGTGATGGCCAACCTATGACACGCGTGTCAGCACTGACATGCCTAGCCATTTTTGCTGACACGCTGCCGCATGCAGATTGATTGGATGACTAATGTCTTTTGTGGCCAAATTTGGTGTGATTTGGTCCAGTGGTTTTGTTGTTTACTCCATGGGAATTATGCATATATTATATATATCATTCTATTATTATTATATTATTATTGTAGTATATTATTAGATTATTACTATTACATTAGTCCCGGTGGCGAAGTGTGTTAAAGCACTGAGCTGCTGAACTTGCAGACCAAAAGGTCCCAGGTTCAAATCCCGGGAGCAGCGTGAGCGGCCACTGTTAGCTCCAGCTCCTGCCAGCCTAGCAGTTCAAAAACATGCCAATGTGAGTACCCTGTTTCCCCTAAAATAAGACATCCCTAGAAAATAAGACCTAGTAGAGGTTTTGCTGAATTGCTAAATATAAGACCTCCCCCAAAAGTAAGACCTAGCAAAGTTTTTGTTTGGAAGCATGCTCACCAAACAGAACAGCAGAGCATGCAGGATTGGTAAAGGTACGTATCATAGAGTGTTGTACATGGAAATAATGGTAGTAACAAGAAATTCTTGATAGGATTCACAATTTGGTTATGCTGGTTTGTGATGACAACTACTGTACAGTATATAATAAATGTTCATTTTTTTTTTGTTCAACAATAAATGTGAATTCTTCTCCATGGAAAACTAAGACATCCCCTGAAAATAAGACCTAGTGCGTCTTTGAGAGCAAAAATTAATATATAAGACACTGTCTTATTTTCGGGGAAACACGGTAGATCAATAGGTACCGCTCCGGCGGGAAGATAACGGCGCGCCATGCAGTCATGCCGGCCACATGACCTTGGAGGTATCTACGGACAACGCCGGCTCTTCGGCTTAGGAATGGAGATGAGCACCAACCTCCAGAGTCAGACATGACTGGACTTAACGTCAGGGGAAACCTTTACCTTTACCTACTATTACATTATGATTATATTATTCATTATTCATGACTACATTGAAACTACAATAGAGAGAAATCAGCGTGGAAACTGCAAGAGGTACCATAGATTGTTGTACATGGAAATAATGGTAGTAAATAGTTTTTGATTTATTAAATACAGTTATATATTACAATTATATATTTTTGTTATTTAAACTATATATATTGTGAAATTATGGGTTTTTTTCTCAAAGTGACATGCTAGGTTTTTTGGTGAATTTTGACACACCAAGTGCAAAAGGTTGCCCATCACTGCAGTAAGGCATTCTAGAGATAGAGGAGGGTGGACACTTCATCCTTTTCTGGATTTTAATGCGGGTTTGAGGGATGAGACTGGGAGATGGGCCATAGTCACAACATTGTGGTGACATTAAAAAAAAAATGGTATTAAAAAGGTAGGGGATCTCATGGAACTCAATGGAGAAATAATGAACTGGGACAAGATAAATGATAAAGGCAGGCAAGGGAACTGAATAGCATGGTTAGGCCTGTCCAGTAGAGCTCAGGCCATGAAAAGAAGAGAGGTAGCAGATGCCCCTCTAGACAGAATAATTAAAAGGAAAATACAAAAAGAGAAAGGAATTATTGAGTTAACGTAAAAGAAATTGATCAGCCTTATCTTACAACACAAAAACCACCGTATAGAGAGTTGAAAACAAGAAAAAAAACTTTAGCAAGAAATTAATCAGGTCTTTGATTGTACTGAACTGAGGTGGCAGGGAAGAATCCTTTTGATCCCACCGCTGCCACCAATTGTACTGGTGTGTGACAGAGATGAATCCCTTTTGATCCCACCACACACAGTTACCACCAATTATAAAAATGTCTTGATGATGATTTTAATTATACAGTAGAGTCTCACTTATCCAACATTCACTTATCCAACGTTCTGGATTATCCAACGCATTTTTGTAGTCAATGTTTTCAATACATCATAATATTTTGGTGCTAAATTCGTAAATACAGTAATTACTACATAGCATTACTGCATATTGAACTACTTTTTCTGTCAAATTTGTTGTATAATATGATGTTTTGGTGCTTAATTTGTGAAATCATAACCTAATTTGATGTTTAATAGGCTTTTCCTTAATCTCTCCTTGTTATCCAAGATATTCACTTATTCGACGTTCTGCCAGCCCGTTTATGTCGGATAAGTGAGACTCTACTGTATTATTCTATGTTTTAACTATCTTCTTCGCTGCCACCAATGGAGGAGATGTCAGGCAGATGGCACTTATTCTTTTTATGCTTTCTTTGTTTATTTTACTTCAGATGGTGATGTTGCTTAACTTAGTATATGATTGTGACAGAGACTTAGATGGAATAAAAATCAAAACAAGTTTATTGCATGTACAGAGCTTAATGGTTTCTATAACTTTTTAAAGGCACTTAGATTAACGGTTACAATTGGATTTGAGGTGTTACAACTTTCAAAATATTTCCTTCTCTCAGGACTAAACTAAACACTGATCTCTTAGATCCACTGGGATTAATTTCCCTTCTCCACAGCCTCCACAACTAGCCCTAAACAAGTAACCCAACTTGCTTAGTCTGGCTCTACTAGAGGTCTGCCTCCCTGGTTTCCTTAACCTTAGAACCAGTTTTTCTCCTGTGACTAAAAATCACAGACTCCCTAAAATAAGTCACCTTATTTTAGAATTGACTCAAATTCCCTCATTTGAGCCACCCTGATCCTCCACTTGAGAATCAGTCCTTTCCCTGTGACTGGAAATCACAGGCTCCCTAAAATAAGTCACCTTATTTTAGAATTGACTCAAATTCCTTCATTTGAGCCACCCTGATCCTCCACATGAGAATCAGTCCTTTCCCTGTGACTGGAAATCACAGACTGAAACTGGGTTTTAAAACATTCCCCCTTTTCCTTTCCAAACGGTGGTTGGCTCCGCCCCCGTTGGCATGGTAACCTGTCTTCTAATGCTGAGCTGGTTACCTCCTGGTATTATCAGCTCTAATACTCACCATTTTAAACTTAACCAAACCTGACTGTTTAAACAAAATCAAATAAACATATTATCCATTAATTAAAATAAAATCACACACTTCGTTACATTGATCAACATTATCCAGAAAATTAAACATATTAGGATCAATGAAACCAACATAAAATAATATCCAAATGGTATAGAAACCCCACTTCAAATAGTACATATAATGGGAAATATTTCCAGCAAACGTTGGCATAATTGTGGGGGATAGGTTCATTTTCTCATATGTGGTGGGATTGCAGAAAAATTTAGAACTATTGCAGAAAGATCAGAAATGTAATGGAGGAAATAATAGGGCAAACATTAAAGTGGGATAAAGCTAGATTCATGTTGCTCACTATAGAAGCAAAGGAAGATAACAAACGGACAGAAATCCTAAAATATATGATAGCCGCAATGCAGGTTACGATAGCCCGATGGAGAGACAATGCAAGATGGGATTTGGAAACTTGGTGGTCTTATCTCTCAGAATGCATAATCAGTTATTTTATTAATCAAAGGAAAAACAAGTATATGAATAATTATACAAAACAAGACTGGTCTGGAGGGAGGGTGGCGGTGGGGAGGACACTGGAAATAGGTGATACACATACAAGGAATATATAAAGCGTCAATTAAGGTAAAGTGACTTTTGGAACAATGTACATTGAGATAAGACCTGTATGGCAAAAGTTTGTTAATTGAAAGGACATATCAATAAAATAATAATAATAATAATAATAATAATAATAATAATAATAATAATAATAATAATAATAATCTGATGCAGGATCTCAGTTCATATTTCAGTTAATCATATTTTATTTTTATTGCAGCTTGTATTTTCTGGCTCTGGGCACACCAGCTTTCTTTTGAACATGGGTACATCCTGCCGTACTTTGTAATTTTTAATAGGGCCAGAAAATAATCCTTAATTGAAACAATGAAAATGTTTTTATTCTAGTGCAAGCAGGAATTGGGTACAACAAGGCATCCTGCCACTCACTGTATTGCCTTATCATTATAGAACACATGCCGAAATCCAGCTGTTATTCTCAATTAGAGTAAATCCACCAAATCCATTTAACTTAGATAAATGTTGATTTTCCAAATTCCAGTCAAGTCAGTGAATTTAATCTCATTGGGACTAACAAATACATTTAGGCTGAAGCAATTTTCTTTACTTTTTTAATCCTATTAGCTGTGCAAAGCTAGGATTGGGTTGCTGTTTTGTTTGTTTTAATATTATAAAGAGCAATAAAACTGGACAAAGAGAACTCATTGTCTTTTTCAAGTATTCCCCCTCCAGCATGTATTATAGGAAAACAATTAAAGTAACTGGACTAGTAAAACAATATTGTACTTAATGCAACATGCGAGTCAGAAACTATGTTTTAATCAATTTTTTTGTGTCAGAAGTGACTTGAGAAACTTCATATGAAATCATATGAAAATATTGGATGCACGAACAATTGACAAAACTCTTGCTAGAAATATAAATGTCTGGAGCTTTAATGCAGGCCAGCTAGTCTCAACCAGGGTAAAAAAAATCTGCAACTCCTACAACTATGCTAAGACTGGCCAAATGTTTGGATAACAATGTGATTGTGCATACATTAGCATAATTTAAAGTGGAATCATTGCACTATAATTAAGTAGTATAAATGAGTTTGATGACGCCTTCGTTTGGTGTCTTCCATTTCGTGTTTGCAGTGAGGGTACAATTATGTGCCTTTTGGTTGTGGCCTTGGGCTTGTACAATAAAATTATTTATGTGTGGATAGTGTAAATATACATATACTTCGACATATATGAAAAATATATTTTAGTTATGATTGAGATTGGGAACCTGATCTACTTAGATCTAAGTTAACAAGATTCAGGTTTTGACAGAATGAAAGTAAAGCTCCCCAGGCAAGAGACAAAACCTTTCCAATGCTAATTAGGGTGATTAACTGAAACATTAATGCTGGCTTCTCAGTGACAAAGGACTCTTGCCACACCCTGGACTCTCCACAGATATATATATATATATATATATATATATATATATATATATTCCTTTCCTTGCCTAGTTTATCCATGCCTCACAGCCTCTGAGGATGCCTGCCATAGATGTGGGCGAAACGTCAGGAGAGAATACTTCTGGAACATGGCCACACAGCCCGAAAGACATAGTACAACCCTGTGATCCCGGCCATGAAAACCTTCGACAACACATTGTTTCTATATGTAAAGTCCTGACTTTTATTTAACAATACAGTCCTGCTTGTGTATACTTAGAAACAAGTCTCACTGAGTTCAACTGAAGCTTTCTTTCACATGGACTACATACCATTTTTAATTAATAATGGGAACATCCTATTTCACGTGTGTCAGACTCAAGACCTGTGGGCCGAATCCAGCCTGAAATGTCATTTCATATGGACCTCCAAATGCCAGACTACAACTCCTGAATTCCTCATATTTGATGTCACGACTAGAGCAGTGAGAATGTAATATTTGGGAGGCTACACCTCACAACAAATTGCAAAAAAAATTTTTTTTTGCTTAGTTCTCAGCTAACCTTAAAGATCAGGCAGTGCTCCATCAATTACTTCAATATGACCTTTCCTTTTGAATTTTTAAAACATATGATACATTTTGATGTCAACGGCATATGCACTAGAGCCTTAAAGGTACAACCCTAATGAATTTTAAGCAAGAGAGTCACGACTACTCACACAGAGCAAGAGGGGGGAAGCCAAATGTCTTCCTGAAAGACAGTTTTACTTACACTCAGCAGGCAATGCCAGGGCTTTCTGCCGGATCCTGGCATGCTGCTGAGTAGAAGACACTGGAGGCTGACTGAGAGGCATTCACTGCTGTGCTGCAAAGACTTTAATTTACTTAAATGCTGGTTTATGAAACTTTTCCATTTTGCCCATCCACATTTTTCTTGAATTTTTAAAACTGCACTGTAAAATTCATTGCCATTAAACTCTGACTTATTGAATGCATTCTTTGGTTCCTTTGTAAAGGCACATGAAACACTATGCATTTAGCGTCATTTTCTTCCTTTCAGTGCTTTTCTTTCTTTTGATTCCATCATTGAAAGGAGAAAGATGTAAATGCTATGCCTATTATGTATGTCTCCTGTTATTCTGTCATCGGGCATACATGAAGGGCCAAGTAAAAACGTTACGGAAGAGTCCCTAGAATAAAGACAGCCCGTAAAAAGTAGTGGGAGTTTTCAGAAATCCCTATTCATCAACTATGAGATTACTAGCATAACTTGCAAGTCAAGAACATTTCACTTCTGAGTAGTTATTGTGTCAAGAGCTTTTGGAAAGCTTCAATGCGGTGTTCAAAATGTAAGCGAGGTATATATATCTACTGAAGTTTCAGAGTTTTATTCCTCATACCAGAAAGTTCAAGATCTTCTTAACAATTGGTTTTCAACCGGGCTGTGGCGCAGGCTGGAGAGCAAGCCAGCTGCAACCAGCTGCAATGAATCACTCTGACCAGGAGGTCATGAGTTCGAGGCCCGCTCGGAGCCTGTGTTTGTCTTGTCTTTGTTCTATGTTAAACGGCATTGAATGTTTGCCTATATGTGTAATGTGATCCGCCCTGAGTCCCCTTCGGGGTGAGAAGGGCGGAATATAAATGCTGTAAATAAATAAATAATAAATAAATAACCTTTGATCCTCCAAGTGTTTTGGACTTTAGCTCTCATAATTCCTAACAACTGAGAAACTGGCTGGGATTTCTGGGTGTTGAAGTCCAAAACAACCAAAGATTGGGAACCACTGTCTCTCTCTTTTGAGTATTGAGTATTGAGGAATTGGTGGTAGTTAAGGTAATGGGGAAAGGTGTGGAGTCCAGATAATCCAGTTAAAGCAAATAATATAAGATTATATGGGTTATATAGCTGTGTGGAAGGGCCTTGAGTCTACACTGCCATCTAATCCAGTTAAAATCTGATAATCTGTATTTTATAGGCAGTGTGGAAGAGGCCTAAGTGAGGCCTAACTCTGCCTGTCCCCTGGGTGAGTGGGTTGCTAAGAGACCAAGTGGGCAGAGCTTAGCCTTCTAACTGGCAGCAATTGGATAAAAACAATTATTCCTCTCCCTCTAATTTGGACTTTATTTTTCTTTTCTTTTTGTTGTATCAACCTAGAGGTGTGGATGATG
This sequence comes from Anolis carolinensis, assembly GCF_035594765.1. Taxonomy (NCBI): domain Eukaryota; kingdom Metazoa; phylum Chordata; class Lepidosauria; order Squamata; family Anolidae; genus Anolis; species Anolis carolinensis. The sequence continues at coordinate 69,034,784 of NC_085846.1, forward strand.
GGTTGTGTTGTCAATTTTCGAGTTTGAGGGGTGTTTAGTTTTGTTGTTTTGGCGGTCGCCAGGATTCCATCACTCTTTTATATATATAGAAGATAGTCTAAACCGTCTTCTTCCCCTTTGTCTCTAATGTTTTCTTGTTGTTCTTATCTTATCAAATTGTGAGTTCCATTTTGAGTTGATTAAAATATTCTTTTACTGTGTCCCAGTTCATTTGTTTTTTTGGTAGACCTTGATTTGGAGAGAGCCAGTAGGTTAATTTGTCCATATTCATTATTTCTAAGACTTTATTTTGCCATTCTTCTCTTTTTGATATTTCTTTTGACCTCCACTTCTTCACATATACTATTCTGGCTGCTATCGTCAGGTAATTAAATAGGATCTCTTTATCTTTGTCTTTATCCAGATCCAACATTCCTAGCAAGAAAAATTCTGGCTCCTTTTTAATGTTAATCTTTAATATTTTTTGTATTTCTCCGTGTATATCTTTCCAAAATTTTATAGCTTTTGGGCAGGTCCACTGTCTCAACTGTGGTTTTTTCTGCATGGCAGGGGGTTGGATTAGATGGCTCATGTGGTCTCTTCCAACTCTTTGATTCTATTATTCTAGTTGCTCACACAAAAACTCATTGGGGTAATGGAGAGAGGGGGACAGCTCTTTTTCCTGCCTGTAGGGCAGCCAATGGTCCTAGGATGCTGAGCAATAAATCATGACTTCAAAGTCAGTTAGCAAGGCTAACTTGGCCCAGGGCTTCTGTTGGAGGGAAGAAATAAGAAAGGAAATTTTCTCTCTGGTTCACTTGCAAGGAAAACCTGCGGATGGTATCTTAAAGTGTTTTTTTCATGCTATTATTTATCTATCTATTTATTTATAGCATTTATATTCCGCTCTTTTCACCCCGAAGGGGACTCAGGGCGGATCATAGAACATATATACGGCAAACATTCAATGCTGATTAAATATACAGGACAGACAACAGATAGAGGTATTATGTCGGCATTTATCCAACTTCGGCATCCTAGAGGTTGTGCTCGATTCCAGCCACTGGGGGGTGCTGTCGCTCCAACCACTACGACGACAAGCCCTGATCACAAAATTTTCCTCCTGTTCTTTGATTGCCAGCATTTCTGGTATTTCCTTTTTATGGTGTCGTGAAATTCCTCGCCGCTTAAGTGGTGCCTAATTTCTCTACTCACCATTCAAAGCTTGTTTTTGAACCGCTTAAGTGGACTACAGAATTATAGCACCACTAGCTATGCCTAGCCACGTGTTGCTGTGGCGAAGTATGGTGGTATGGGAAATAAAGTATTGAGGAATTGGTGGTAGTTAAGGTAAAGGGTAAAGGTTTTCTCCTGACATTAAGTCCATTATAAATGGGTTATATAGCTGTGTGGAAGGGCCTTGAGTCTACACTGCCATATATTGTAATCCAGTTCAAATCAGATAATCTGTATTTTATAGGCAGTGTGGAAGAGGCCTAAGTGAGGCCTATCTCTGCCTGTCCCCTGGGCTGAGTGGGTTGCTAGGAGACCAAGTGGGCAATGCTTAGCCTTTGAACTGGCAGCAATTGGATGAAAACAATTACTCCTCTCCCTCTAATTAGGACTTTATTTTTCTTTTCTTTTTGTTGTATGAACGTAGAGGCATGGATGAGGGGTTGTGCTGCCAAGTTTAGTGTTTATGGGATGTGTAGTTTTGTTGTTTTGTCCTAGGCCGAAATTTCATTACCCTTTTATATATACAGATATTCTACTTTGACTGCTATGGCTACATCGTAATTTTAGTCCCAAAGTTCCCTTTCAGAAATGTGGGATACATTTAATAAGAATGAAAGAAAATTTCTGGAGAATAGCACTTTACATGATAATGCTGCAAAACTGAAATGAAATAATTCCCAGATAGGGAATGTGAACTTCTCATTGAGGCAATTTGCTTCCTTTATATTGTGTGTGTGTGTGGGGGGGGGGGGGGGTGGCCTTGCTTTGAAGATTAATATTTACTTATTAATTTGTAAATATAAATGTTTTATGGATTATCTCTCTGTAAATATAAATGTTTATTAGTACATGTAAATATTAACAATTACTAATGGTCTTTACTGGTGACACAGTGTGTTAAAGCGATGAGCTGCTGAACTTGCAGACCAAAACGTTCCAGGTTCAAATCCCAGGAGCGGAATGAGTGCCCGCTGTTAGCCCCAGCTCCTGCCAACCTAGCAGTTCGAAAACATGCAAATGTGAGTAGATCAATAGGTACCGCTCCGGCGGGAAGATAATGGCGCTCCATGCAGTGATGCCGGCCACATGACCTTGGAGGTGTCTACTGACAACGCCGGCTCTTCGGCTTAGAAATGGAGATGAGCACCAACCCCCAGAGTCGGTCACGACTGGACTTAACGTCAGGGGAAACCTTTACCTTAATGGTCTTTAACTGTGGCTGTTTATGGGATTTTCAAGAATAACTACAGAGTTACACTTAAAATGTAGTTTTTCACTTTTCAATATCACAGTCCACAGTTCGTGTAATATTCAGATACAAAATGCTCACCAAGTTTAAACAGGTGTGTTAGTTTCAAGTTCTCCGGCAATAAATTGCAGATTTGGATAAACATTTCACATATTTGATATTGCAAGTTATCACGAAGAATTAGAGTCCTTATGTCCTGCTTCTTTCGTACATTTGCAACTTTTTTTCTGAACGCTTAAAACAATACTGTTTGACAAAAATTATTTAAACATTGGGGAAGCTAAAAGGACCAGAAAGCTTCCTACTCCTTTTTACTGCATATCCTAGTGGTTGCAGACATGCACACCCCAGTCCAAATGTGCAAATAACAGTCACTATCAAACAATTACAAACAATCTGAATCCAAATCAAATCAAAAATTAGACAGATATCATCTTGTACGCAATGTTACAGATTAACTGCTTGCTTTCAAACTCTCTCACCACTAGAAAATATCCACCAATTCTTTGGAATATAAAGACTATTTGCAGGCCTGACTGCTACTTTGATGCCAAGGAAAATAGCAAGTGACTCCACAAACAAGTGGACTGGAAATGAAAGGATGACAACTCTACTGACATTGCAGCTGCACATTTTGGCATGGCATGAAGCACAGATCTGAGGTGGAACCAATGTGAGTAGATCAATAGGTACCGCTCCGGCAGGAAGGTAACGGTGCTCCATGCAGTCATGCCGGCCATATGACCTTGGAGGTGTCTACGGACAATGCCGGCTCTTCAGCTTAGAAATGGAGATGAGCACCAACCCCCAAAGTCAGACATGACTGGACTTAACGTCAGGGGAAACCTTTACCTTTATTAAGCCTCTCTGAATCCCCTTCGGGGTTAGAAAGGCGACACATAAATGTAATACATAAATAAGTAATAAATTTATGGCAGTGTGGGCTTAGATACTCCAGTTCAAAGCAGATATTGTGGGTTATTCTGCCTTGATATTCTGGGTTATATGTCTGTGTGGAAGGGCCCTGAGATAGCTCACGGGTAAGTCAGCAGCTTGTGACATTGTCAGGGCATTTTCTATCACTGATGGATTAAAACTTGAAAGTGGTGGATCACTGATGGATTAAAACTTGAATTATGATGAACAAAGGCTGGCCAACTAACTTTCAAAGACAACAGGCAAGAAAAAAAGCAGTTATGATTATGAATATTAAGATAGCCTATAGTTCCACCCATATAACACAAAGGTGAAGAATGACCAGAAGAAATTATAATCTTGCTTCAAAAGGAATGGAAAACATTGTCTAAAGCACAGGACAACTATTTCGATGTATTAGATAACCATGGAGTATTAGTTGTTGTAGAAAAGTATTAGGATGTAAATGAATATGCTGTGATCAAAGTTCTTTTAGTTCCAGTTTCATGCAAAAGCCAACATTCTTGTCTCTAGCAAACATTTTAAAAAGGCAACTTACTCTCTCATACGTCTCAGCTTGGTTGCTGCCGTGGTGTCATTGGGAACTCTTGATCCCTGGGGTCCGAGTGGAGTCATGCTGGTGGCAGTTCCAGTACCTACAAATCAATGCACAGACGCAGATGCTTATTCACCTTGCTTGCCTCGATATTTCTATAGATCTAATCCTGTGCTCCTCAAGGTCAATCAAAAAAGGGAGAACATTCACAGGAAAGTGTTGCATGAATTAAAGTTGAATTATTAAATACACATTAAGGAAACTTGCTTGAGTGGTCATACAAAGCATAATATTCATTTTCCATTCAATGGTGCATACCAAAACATCACAATGTTCTGTAAAGGAGGCTTTCTTGTGGGTAGTTTCTATGGTAGTAATAAACTGCAAAAGAACACTTTTGGACATTCCTCTATCTCTGCTCCCTTTTGCCCTCTCTACAGGAACAAGATGTTTTTTTTTCCCCTGTGGCACAATTATTTCTTATTATTTCGGTAGAAGCACATAAAGGTTGAGCATAACTTACCCGGAATTCCAAAATCTGAAGTCCAAAACATTTTAGTCCCTTGTCTTACATGTTGAATACTCTACCTGTACTAAAGCTGCTGTACCAATATGAAAAGTTTGTGTATAGTAGGCAATATTCCCACAGCCTACTAGGCATCAACTCGCTTTATTTTCATTTGAACTTCAGACTACATGCGACTCTTATGTCTGATTTTAAGTTAAACTTCTCCTTTCCCACTGGAAGCCTAATAAAATTACTCTTGCTGCTTTATATATTACTTCAAAAAAGTCAGATAAGTTGCTAAGATCACAATAAAAGTAACGTCTATTATGGCTCTCAATCTTGACTGTAACAGTGAGAGGCATCTTGGAATTGGAGCCTCCAGTGGCCTAGGGGATAAAAGCCTTGTGACTTGAAGGTTGGGTTGCTAACCAGGTTCGAATCCCACTTGGGGAGAGTGCGGATGAGCTCCCTCTATCAGCTCCAGCTCCACGTGGGGACATGAGAGAAGCCTCCCACAAGGATGGTAAAACATCAAAACATATGGGCGTCCCCTGGGCAACGTCATTGCAGACAGCCAATTCTCTCACTCCAGAAGCAACTCCGGTTGCTCCTGACACGAAAAAAAAAATCTTGGAATTCTTTGGATAAGACTGCCCAACAATGCTGATTTGAACCAAGATTCTGTAAATGAGAATAAGGTGATATATCTTACAGGGAAAAGTTGTATACTGCATTTCACATTCTGCTGTTGTGAGCAATTCTGAAATGAAATTGAAACAGTGATGAATTACATGTCTGTAGTTGCCTACAGTCCTGCACCTCATGCATTTATTACTTTGAAATCAGTTAGATCCATTTGACTGTACTGAAGTCACGATTTTAAAAGAAGAAGAAAAATGAATTTTAATCAAACGAGTTACTCGACACGAGCAATTAATATGAAGCTCGCCGGGCTTGTCCAAGTTCAACAAAACATTTCCAGCAGTTCATGCAGTTCCAATGTACTGCTGTATAGCAACCGTGTGTGACTATTATGTGATGAAATACAGTATGTGGTGAAAGGATGAAAATCTGAGCTCTTGTAAATATGTAATGGAAGAGAATAAATTAAGAAGAATGTAATAATTGTGATCATTATTTTGTAGATCCAAATTTGTGATCTCCACTTTTGAGATTGTGTAACTCTCCAATTATTTTGAGAACATAACTGAAGAAATGTTTGTCAGAAAGTGGCCTTGTTCCATGTGTTGTTGAAGGCTTTCATAGCAGGAATTACTGGGTTGCTGTGAGTTTTCTGGGCTGTATGGCCATGTTCCAGAAGCATTCTCTCTTAAAGTTTCACACACATATGGCAGGCATCCTCAGAGGTTGTGAAATTTGGTGGAACCTTGGCAAGTTGGATTTATATATCTGTGGAATGTCCAGAGTGGGAGAAAGAACTCTTGTCTGTTTGAGGCAAGTGTGAATATTGCAATTGATCCCCTTGATTAGCATCGAATAGCTTTGTAGCTTCAAAGCTTGGCTGCTTCCTGCCTGGGGTTCCCCTTTGGGAAGTGCTCAACCATAGCAGAGTATGGACACAGTATATTATTTGAGAACACAGACAGGTTGGCCAGTCTAACAACTATCATGTCAGACTACACGAAAAGCCATTGAAAACCACAAGCATGTGGACAATTTCAACAGAAAGGAAGAAACCATGAAAATGAACAAAATTTGGCTATCAGTATTTTAAAAACTCTAAATCAGGACAGTAAATAAATAACAACACTCAAAACCAGGAGAATTCCAGACAAGAAACAATCAGGGCCAGCTAGTCCTCTTCCAACAAAGGATTCCCCCAGGCAGAAAACAGCTAAGCTTTGAAGCTGCAAGGCTATCCAATGCTAATCAAGGTGATCAATTGCAACATTCACACTTGCCTCAAACAGACAAGAGTTCTTTCTCCCACCGTGGACATTCCACAGATATATAAACCCCACTTGCCTAGTTTCCAACAGACCTCACAACCTCTGGGTGAAATGTTAGAAGAGAATGCTTCTGGAGCATGGCCATACAGCCTGGAAATCTCACAGCAACCCACTGGCCTTGATCCACTGGAAAGAGAGAAGAGAGAGAGAAAGAGAGAGAGGAACAGAAGGGAAGGGACTAGGAAGGAAGGGACGCTTCACAGAGTGGTGAATATCCAAAATTGCCCAAGAAGATATATGTAAAAACAGCAAATGCTTTCTGTCTACTAAAGGATGAGGATTTCTCCACACTAGCTACTATGTGCCTTTAACAATATAAAGCAAAACTGATTTTAGACTGCTTACAATTTTTTAAAATTCACTCAAAATAAAGATCATTGTCACTGTTTTAGTGTAATTGACATAGGTTTCTATAGAGATACATTTGCCTTTCTTTGTGTGTATTAGGGTTGTGCGCTTATTTGAGCAATGTCTTAAACGTTTTAACTTTTGTAATGTTTCCGCTTCCTTTAATCTGAAATTGTGTTATTAAAGACATTTTTCTCACCTTTCTTTGAGGCCTTAGGCTAAATAACACATTCTTACATTGCTTTGCTTTCTTTGTTACATATATATGCGCCCACACACACATCATTCTCAAATGCAACTTTGGTTCCTTCCCAATAGATCTTGCAAAAACTGTCGGGCAGAGTGAAGGATTTGAGATGATGGTGGACAGTTTACGAAGTTATGTGACAGGTCAGTTTATTATTTGATTTTAAATAATTTTCCCACCGTGAGAGATGGATGGGTTCTGTGAATGCAGCAAAAAATAACAACTACAGTAGAGTCTCACTTATCCAAGCTAAACGGGCCGGCAGAAGCTTGGATAAGCGAATATCTTGGATAAGAAGGAGGGATTAAGGAAAAGCCTATTAAACATCAAATTAGGTTATGATTTTACAAATTAAGCACCAAAACATCATGGTATACAACAAATTTGACAGAAAAAGTAGTTCAATACGCAGTAATGTTATGTTGTAATTACCGTATTTATGAATTTAGCACCAAAATATCATGATATATTGAAAACATTGACTACAAAAATGCCTTGGATAATCCAGAACCTTGGATAAGCAAGTCTTGGATAAGTGAGACTCTACTGTATATGGCAATATTATTTCAAAGAAAGTATAATAATGCTCGAAATGTGTGGATTGTAGAAATTTTGTAGCAGATGTAGACAACGCTACAAGGCCAGTTACAGGAATCACAAATTTCTTTTTTGAAACAGCTCCACTCGATACCAGTTCTCTTCTGGGCACAATTCAGAGTGCTGATTGCGAACTATAAAACTCTATATGGTTTAAGTCCAGACTATCTGAAAAACCGTATCTACTGACACAAATGTTTTCAGAAAAAGGCTTTCTCGGTCCCATTGCCATCATCATCCTCTAAATTATTTTTCTCCTTCCCTCTAAATTTCCATCTTTGCCTTTCTTTTTCACTTTCTTTCTCATAGCCATAGACCAAGAAAAATACAGAACTATACAGTTGGAAGATATCTCAAGAGTCATCGAGCTGTTTTCCATGCCAGTTAATAAATTATGGCCATCCCTGGCCAACTAACCCCAACCTCTTTAGACACCTACAGTGAAGGAGAGTTCATTACCTTTTTGGGTAATCTAGTTTGTTGTAATGAAGTGTGAATTTTTTAGTTTACAGATGTCATGTTTAATTGCGTTTTAAAAGAGTCAATATTTCAGTTACTCTGCACTCATAAGTTGGTTGCCATGGAGAAGTGGGCGGAGCCAACTGCCATTTTGGTGGAAAAGTGCAAGTTTGAAAAGAAACAGTTAGTCTGTGTTCTGTTGAAGCACAGGGAAGATTGATCCTGGTTGAAGGGATCAAGGGAGACTCAATTGGTCATTTTGAGTCAATTTAAAATAAGTTTGGTGACTTATTTTAAATTAGTCTGTGCCCTGCTGAGATACAGTTAAGACTGATTCTCAGTTGGAGAATCAGGGAGACTCAAGTGCTTATTTGAGTCAGTTTAAAATAGTTTGGTGGCTTATTTTAAGGCAGTCTGTTTCCAGATAAGGAACAGATAGTCTGTGATTGAAATTCACAGGGTGACTGCAGTTTAAAGCAGTAGAGAAGGAAGTGATATTTTAAGGAATTTGAAACACCTCAATATAGCTTTGCAATGGTTAGTCCAAGTGCTTCTAAAGAGAAGTTACTGTAACCATTAAGTTTGTGCCTGAATAAACGTGTTATTGTTCTTTCTACCATCTAAGCTTCTGTCATCTATATTACCATCTAAAGCAAACAAGGAGAAAGACGAAAAATAAAATTTAAAAAGTCTCCTCTCTTAAGTAGCTAGTGGCTATATCTTCTAATAGTGGTGGCAAGAGTTGATAATCCCCTTAACATCTGGTGGCCGCATTATAAACATCTTTACCTCTGGTGGTAGCTTTTAAATAAAACATCTTTAATAACTGGTGGCAGCGGATATAAAATATATAATAATAATATAAATATAATTAATTAATAGAAACTCATCCATATCTCCGCAATTGGTGTCAGAGGTGGGATTTTAAAAAGATTCCCCCCTGTCTGACATCTTTGCAATTGTATAAAGGTGAACAAGTTAAATCTTTAATCCAGACATAGCAAAAGTGTCCCTAGTTAACAAAAAGCAGATCAGAGAATTCAGATTCAGCCTATGAATTACACTCCTTCTGAAAACTCAGACACGTAGCTTGGTGTAATCTTGGAGTCAGCCCCAAGCTTGAATGCCTAAATTTCAGCAGTGACCAAGGAGTGGAGAAATACAAACTGATCTTGACTGAATAGCACAAATTTGTCCTCAAAGTATGTTGGTAACCACAAAATATTTTTTCTGTCTAGTCTTAGACGTTCCATCAATAAAATGAATGCAAAAAATTATTTTCACCAATACTGTCAAACTGACTCCAATTCATGTACCTGTAAATGGTCACCAAGCAATTATGTGCCAACTGCATGCTCTGCTTTCAAAACCACTTCCAAGAAATATTTGTAGCATAAAATTAGTGGGAAGAAGAAAAACTTCTACAGAACATATGCTATCTCATTTTAATGTAACCCGAGGCACTGCAGAAGACATAAAATAGTCTCATTTGACCATTCTTTATAAGAACTGCATTGCACTGTATTGTAACTAGTAAATAGTTAATGAATTTTAGCATTCATTAAGGCTAATGAAATGAAAATTGATTTTTTAAATTCAACACATTACCCCAAAAGATGCTAAGAATGCTATTCAGACCTCTCGTGCACCAAGCATAATGTTCTTTTTGGATGAAGACTGAAATTATTTAACTTAATTCAATTACAGACAAAGCAATAGATGGAAAGAAGGGGGATAAGAATGCAATATTAAAAAGTGTGAAACACTAACTTTTGTCATGGTTGGCAAAGGCACTGTGCTGTGTGTGTTAACTGGAAATGAAGTGCATGAAGCCGATTGGTTGAGCCTGCAAAAACCTGGGTATTGATTTGATACTGTTTCTGTTTTGCTGCTGCAGATTTGTGGACTGAGAAAGGACTATTTATGACTGTGAACTTCTGTAAGTGATCAGAGGGACCACTGTAAATACAGTAGAGTCTCACTTATCCAACACTCGCTTATCCAACATTCTGGATTATCCAACACATTTTTGTAGTCAATGTTTTCAATATATCGTGATATTTTGGTACTAAATTCATAAAAACAGTAATTACTACATAGCATTACTATGTATTGAACTACTTTTTCTGTCAAATTTGTTGCATAACATGATGTTTTGGTGCTTAATTTGTAAAATCATAACCTATTTTGATGTTTAATAGGCTTTTCCTTAATCCCTCCTTATTATCCAACATATTCGCTTATCCAACGTTCTGCCGGCCCGTTTATGTTGGATAAGTGAGACTCTACTGTATTTTTGATCTCTTGGAATCAGTAAAGTTCCTGTATTTTTGTTCTGCAAATCTGAGTGGCATGTCATTTTTCTGCGGGTGACTCTGGGTCGCAGGCACACATAAGAGCTTCCATTTATCATCATCAATCCGTAATAACTTTTGCATCAATGCAGCAGCATAAACTATGCTGCCATAACCCTTCTAAATACACACTAGTACATTACATATTGTTAATATGCACTAACCCTGAGTTAAAACAGGTCTATATCCATTAGGTATATTATTAAGGAAGGAAAGTAGGGGGGGGAGAGATTTCAATGCAACTTATAAATACATGATGAAGGACATCTGAAACAAAAATATACTTTTGAGCTACCTAGGAATGATTCCCATGAAGAGAACACACTGTTTTGAAATATTTTTAAAAAGGAGAGCAATCTGGAAATTGCATTTGCAGTACTACTCACCATACCGTGTTTCCCCGAAAATAAGACAGTGTCTTATATTAATTTTTGCTCCCAAAGATGCTCTAGGTCTTATTTTCAGGGGATGTCTTATTTTTCCATGAAGAAGAATTCACATTTATTGTTGAACAAAAAAAAATGAACATCTATTATATACTGTACAGTAGTTGTCATCATAAACCAGCATAACCAGACAAACTGAATCCTATCAAGAATTTCTTGTTACTACCAATATTTCCATGTACAACACTTTATGGTACGTACATTTACCGATCCTGCATGCTCTGGTGTTCTGTTTGGCGGACATGCTTCCAAACAAAAAATTTGCTAGGTCTTACTTTCGGGGGAGGCCTTATATTTAGCAATTCAGCAAAACCTCTACTAGGTCTTATTTTCTGGGGATGTCTTATTTTAGGGGGAAAAGGGTAGCATATACAGCTAACATGAGCACTTAAAATGCATTTATTGCTTGTACTTGCTCTTCATTTATTCATTCATCTATGCAGAAACCCCACCAATGACAGTGGTGTGGCTATGTGTTCCTGTAAGGCAAAAGGCTATGCAGCTGACAGAAATGCTGCTGATAAGAATCTCCCATTTCAAACAAGAATTTACTAAGAAACCAGACTAAATGTGCAAAATAGCTGTTGGGAAACAGCAAGCAGGGAAGTGCTGGAGGATCTCTCAGAGACAATGGCTGTGGCATCACAGCTAAAATGTGTTAGTGGTGTGCTGAAGGAGGAGCGGTAAACTTCTTTTGAATATCTTCTACTGCAAAAACCTTTTGATGCTACAATATAAAATGAAACAAGAGATAATGCAAGAAGATAGCACACAACTAGTTACTGGGGTGTAGCAGAAGACAACTATGAGTAGTGCTGTGGCTAAGAACACAATGGGACTCATGCCAAAAGGACGTTTTGACGTGCTCAGAGGTAAAAAGAAAGTTCAAAGCTGTACAACACGTATTATAGGAAAAGGGAATGCAAGAAGCATCCTAGGCATAGTAAACCAAGAAATGGAACGTATAAACATTGCAGTACTTGCAATAGACAAGAATTTGACTTTTTTGAGTCAGATAATTACACAGTGTTTTACTCAGGAAACAAAAACCTAAGAAGAAATGGGGTTGCATTAATAGTGAGAAAAGATGTAGCAAAAGAAGTCAAAGGGATACAAGGCAAAGTTGGATCAAATAATATCAAAGTCTTCAGGGAAAACCCATACATATAACCATAATTCAAGTTTATCCTCCTGCGGAGAAGAAGAAATGACTGAAAGATTCTATGAGTCTGGAAGGAAATAGACTACAAACCAGAATAAGGCTTCTTGTTAATCATAGATTATTGGAATACAAAAGTCAAAAAGACCAGAATCGAAAATCGTACAAAAATTTGATCAAGACATGAAAAAGATTTGACTGAATTTGGGAGGCCAACAGTTTGTTCACTGCAAACACATTTTTCAAGCAACCCAAGAAGAAATTCTATCACCTAATAAAATTCAAGTAACATGTTCACGGTCAATATCTAAGAAGAAATACGGCATTTACTTGTGGTATCACAAAGTTTTTTTTGTTTAAGGTCTAAAAAGTGCCTCGAAACAAACAACTGCAATACTAAACCAATAAAGGGGACTTTAATAATAGAAGTGGGACAATCAATACATTATATATAGATTTAACAGAAGTAAGACACAGCAAATGCAATATTGCAATTGTATAACTTTTCAGAATTCCTTGACCCTTTCTTTTTAATTACTGCTTTTCTCCTTTGTTCCTATTGACTGGCCTTTTTCTCTCCCTATAATATCTTCCAAATATGTTGACTAGAACTGCTTTCTGTGTGCCTAACTCCAAATAACAAAGTGTCTGCATCATCCAGGGCTATGGAGTTATAACCTCTTATTTAAATACCTTAGTTAATGAAGGCAGCAATGTAATCAGTTGTGTTAAATGGCTCTAAGTATAATTAGCAGCTTATTAAACTTTGAATCAGAATGCCTTTATTCGCACTGGATTATAAACAAATAGGAAACTAACACATTTATTTTTCATTATCACTTTAAAAAGAAAGCTAGACAAAAACAAAAGGAATCTGAGACTTTCAAAGGGGAAAATCAAATAAACCCTGAGAATAAATTAATCTTGTTAATCATAAGCATACTTGTTTTGACAAAAATTCCTCGGAAATACCTATCTAGAATAAACTCCAGTTAATTTTAAAATGGCAAAAACATTTTACATTCACTGTATGTGTTATATTTATATATTTATTGAAAGGCATATCTTTTTTTATGTTTCACACTTCCGAAGTACATCTATTCTAAATAATTAAAGAGGTTTAATTGTCATGGCTCCACCTTACCAAATCTAGGGATTTGAATTTTTGGTCATGTATAATAGTGCTTTGGTGCATTTCTCTGAACCGTACTACTACAACAATAGTAGAAATTGGCTAAAAGAAATTGCTGGTACAAGTGAAAAGGGGAAAGAATGAAACTGATTTTTGGTCAGGGCAACAAAAAGAAAAATGTTCATGAGGCAGATTTTGTCGGAGGGCGATGGTGAGACTCTGTTTGCAATTCAGGGTGGGTTCCAAAAATCATCATCCTGGTCTCACCGATCCCTCCTTCTCCAGGCTGCCTTCTCATACGGAGAATCAGCACTGGTAAACAAAACGCCAGCAGTCGAATATTCAGTTGAATTCAATGGTACTTAATCTTTATTTACATTGCTATGTACGGTAGCACTCATTAGCAATAAGTCCTAGACACATGGCAGTGTCTCCTTGGCCACGGAGCGGCTGCAAATACATTCCCCGTCCATCTTCCATGAACGCTCACGCCGACAGAAGAAACTCCCCTGCATTCCACAGATCATGAAGGAAGTCCTGGTCAATCAGACTTGACCCCATTGGCCCATTGGCCCTGTGTTACATCAATCAAAGCAGGCTCCTTTTAACTCCTCTACTGCTGAAATGCCTTGCCGAAACTCATGCAGAAAAACATTCCTAACAGCATAGATTGATTTTAACATTTCACACAATTCACAATACCCTGACAGATTTTTCTAAAAAAAAAAAAATCAGAAGATCATGTGACCCCTGCTTCTTGCCCAGATTTCAGAGGTTAACCCAGATTGGGTGGATTGCTGCATGTCCAAGCTACAGAACACAAAGCAATTGATTCAAATTACAAAAAAAGAGATTCCTCCTAAATATTAGGAAGAACGTCCTCACGGTAAGAGCTGTCCGACAGTTGAACATGGTACCGAGGAGTGTGCTGAGGTTTTTAAGCAGAGTAGACAGCCATCTGTTGGGAGTGCTTTGATTGTGTGTTCCTGCTTGGCTGGGTGTTGGACTGGATGTCCCTTGTGGTTTCTGTCAACTTTTATGATTTATAATTCATCCTCTAAATTTGTGTTTGAAGTATTCAAAAGCGTCATTTATTGGCAATGGTAAATCTGAGTCCAAGAATTTACCTTAACAATAAGAGGATATGATATCCAGTAGATAGCATATTGGAACAAGAGAAACCCGTTCTAGGTTCAGTCTGCTCAGTTTAGAGACAGTAATGTGATCTTCAACAAATAGTTAGATATATACTGTATAAACACATAGTTAAGAAGGACTAAGATTATCCCAGTGCCTCCTCAATATCCAAATATTTAATCAAAGCACATATAGATTGTACATGTGGATTATCTTTTTGATGCTTTACATAGCTGGTTCAAGGCACGCTGGTATTGGAGGGGAGGAACAAGGTGATATGACTCTTACTTTCATTAATACAATCTGCAGAAGTTGATCTGATTGATTGTGATTCTGACTTTTATACTGGTGATGGGACTGCATCCTCTCCTGCACCTAAATGCATCAGGAAATCATAGACAGTTTGACTGACAGTGCTCTGTCCTATAACAGAAGAATGGCCAGAAATCTGGTATTATTCCCCCCTCTCTCCTCCAGATCATCTGTGACAATTTCATTTAGCCTATCAAGGTACCAGATACTACAAAAATTGGCAAAGTGAGGCCTGTTTTTGTAGCCTCCAGAGATCCAAAATTTTGTTTAGTCCCAAAATGTCCCCTAGACTTCTAGGGACATGGATTATATTTCTTCCTTAACACTCTCCTGAGGTCAAAATGATTTTTACAACCTTCCATGTATTTGAGAAATCAGGAAGGCCTTTTGAAAACATGGGGAAAATACCCCCATGTTCATGTGTTTTGGGGAAAATGTTTTTATTTTTGTCTAGGAGGAGCAGGTGTCCTGGAGGTTACTTCACCCCCCCCCCCCCCAGCCTTCCATAGTTTGCCCACTCCTTAGATAATGATACTAGAAGCTAAGCAAGGCCAGGTCTAGTTGATGCATGGATGGGTACCATCAAGGAAGATCAGTTGCTACAAACTATATTACAAAGGAAAAGAATGGCACTACTGAGCATTTGTTGACCAAGGAAGCTTTAAGTCATAAGTCAAAAGGCAGCTTGAGGGAAAATACATCCATCACCAACAGCCAGCTCTGAAGCATACAATGCACAAATGAAAGGTGGGAGAAGAGTCAGCAGGCACCATAATTCTGCTTATTGTCTTCAAGTTCATAACCCTAGATATACTGCATGGGCTTCTGTCTTGCTTTTAGTGCTACAAAATCATTCCAAATAGGGAAATGACTGCACATTTTGAACAGAAACTAAACATATTAAAGCTTTATTCTTCCAGCAGAACTGCACATAACAAGAAACCTTTTGTTTTGTTTCCGACCTGTTTTTTCTGACTGATGCCTTGGACCAAGAGTTTCTGGTGAAAGAACTTAATGTTGTTGAGGACCCTTAGGGAGATGTAGAAGAGGTTGAAATATCTGTTCTGTTCTGTATCACTTTGCAACATCATCAAATATCATCAGTTTCCAATATTTTCATTTAATTGTGGCACCTAATCTAGAAGCTCTTTCAACTGACTATATAAAGGACTAGCTGTGCCCAGCCACGCGTTGCTGTGGCAAAGTATAGTGGTATGAGAAATAAAGTGTCTTATATTATCTGCTTAGAACTGGATTATATGAGGCCCCTTCTACACAGCTGTATAAAATGCACACTGAAGTGGATTATATGGCAGTGTGGAGTCAAGATAATCCAGTTCAAAGCAGATAATATAAGATTATAAATGAGTTATATAGCTGTGTGGAAGGGCCTTGAGTCTGCACCGCCATATAATCCAGTTAAAATCAGATAATTTGTATTTTATAGGCAGTGTGGAAGAGGCCTAAGTGAGGCCTAACTCTGCCTGTCCCCTGGGCTGAGTGGGTTGCTAGGAGACCAAGTGGATGGAGCTTAGCCTTCTAACTGGCAGCAATTGGATAAAAACAATTATTCCTCTCCCTCTAATGAGGACTTTATTTTTCTT
Organism: Anolis carolinensis; assembly: GCF_035594765.1. Lineage (NCBI taxonomy): Eukaryota > Metazoa > Chordata > Lepidosauria > Squamata > Anolidae > Anolis > Anolis carolinensis. Next base: position 69,050,992 of record NC_085846.1, read on the forward strand.
TTCTTTTTGTTGTATGAACGTAGAGGCATGGATGAGGGGTTGTGATGCCAAGTTTAGTGTTTCTGGGATGTGTAGTTTTGTTGTTTTGTCCTAGGCCGAAATTTCATTACCCTTTTATATATATAGATAAGTGATAAGTTTTTATTGGGATAATTGTGTTATTGCTCTGTTATTGTTATTTGATTGTTGTATCGGGCGAGGCCCCATGTAAGCCACCCCGAGTCCCTTCGGGGAGATGGGGCGGGGTATAAAAATAAAGTTGTTGTTGTTATTATTATTATTATTATTATTATTATTATTATTATTATTATTATTATTATTATTATAAAACTAGTTCTATGTTAATGAGGACATCAGTGGTGAGTTACTCCAGAGAAGAGGCAAGAATCCTTCCCAAGCAAAGACTTCACCCCCATTTACCACATTTCTGGACTCTTATCTTTACATGAGGAGCCGCTGGTGGCGCAGTGGGTTAAACTGCTGAACTCCTGAACTTGCTGACTGAAAGGTCAGCAGTTCGAATCCAAGAGTGGGGTGAGTTCCTGCTGTTAGCTCCAACTTCTGCCAACCTAGCAGTTTGAAAATATGCAAATGTGAGTAGATCAATAGGTACTGCTCTGACGGGAAGGTAATGGCACTCAATGCAGTTGTACCAGACACATGACTTTTGAGGCATCTATGGACAACGGCGGCTCTTCGGCTTAGAAATTGAGATGAGCACCATACCCCAGAGTCAGACATGACTAGACTTAATGTCAAGGGAAAACCTTTATCATTACCGATCCTTAAATGAAAGTAGGCAGTTTCCACATATGCAAATATATTTATAAGGGTGATAGGAGTCTAAATATTCTTATTTTGTTTGACTGTAGAAGCTAAGCAGTGTCAGCCCTACTGAGTACTTGGATGAGAGACTGACAGTGTTAATAAGGCCTATATTTCAAAGGACATAATTGGCATGATCTCATCTGAGTATTCTTTCTCTTAGAAAGAATAAAATTAATGGGGTCACTCCAAGTCAACAGGAGATCTGGACACACATACATACATAGTTCAGTGATGGCCAAAGTATTACCTGTATAAAACTCAAGGGCATATTTGTAGCCCCTTCATTTATAACTTTTAAATTAATGTTGCAGTTTGATGCTGGTGTGAGATTGCTTTCCTAGAAATAGATTATCTATCATGCTACCATCCATTTGGGGAATGGAGTAGGATATGCTATCACTTCCATCAGTACTGAAGCTTCTAAACAACTGAAACTTAGCTCCCCATATTCCTCATCACAATCCCTGCTCACTAGGGTAATTCTTGGATCTGTAGTCCAAAAATTATTATTTCCAACACAAACGTAACAGTTGAATCATCTTTAAGTGAAGCTGCAGGTCTGTATTTCCTGCTGAACTCAATGGGTCTTACGTCTAGGAATGCACTGTTAAAATGTAATTGCTAGTGTATCTAGACATCCTGAGTCATACTCGGCATATATGAGCACATATACAGCTAAACTTAGGAATTTAAAGGTTAGATCGTCTGCAGTTATTATCAATATTTCTAGAGGGAAATACAGAATGTTAAAGGGAGTGATGTATCATATCTAATCCCAAATGAATTGAAAATGAATTAACTTTAATGCCCCTTCTTTCATTGCCACATGTACTGATATTCATTGAGGTCAATGGAGTATGACTTCAGTGTCATGAAAGATAAATGCTGAAAGGCTATTTCAATCACATTTTCCCTATACGTATATAGCTCTAGATTTTTTTCCCTGTTAACTCTAGATGTTTTATATCATAGGTACATTAATAAAGAATGTATTTTACAGTTTGAATATGTGAATTTCTATTCCACTGTTAAATGCCACTGAGCTCAAATGGCACTATACATTATATTATAATGTACTAGCTGTGCCCGGCCACGCGTTACAGTAGCAAAGTGGTGGTGGTATTGGTTAAAAATTGTTGTGGCATTTTTATTTGACGTTATTTGTATTTTTAATTAATTTTATTGTAACTTATCTTTTTTATGTATTATATTTTATTATTTTGTTGTATTATTTTTAGTTATTTTGTTATTATAGTATTTTATTGTATTAATTTTTTTAGTGTTTTTTATTATTTTTATTGTATTATTTGTATTTATTTTATTTTTTATTCTTTTATTAACACTGGGCTGAGTGGGTTGCTAAGAGACCAAGTGGGCGGAGCTTAGCCTTCTAACTGGCAGCAATTAGATAAAAACAATTATTGCTCTCCCTCTAATTAGGACTTTATTTTTCTTTTCTTTTTGTTGTCGGAACCTAGAGGCAAGGATGGTGGGTTGTGTTGCCAAATTTCAAGGTTCTGGGGCTTGTACTTTTGTTGTTTAGTGGAAGAAACAGACACCATTACTCCTTTATATATATAGATAGAATTGAAACCTTAGTTCCAAATATGCTGCTGTTAACTCTGTGTATCTCCTAGGACTTTTTGCTGAAGAGTTTTGTACAATGCTTTGAAACAAATCTAAATATTTTGAGTTATCTTTGAGAAGAATGATACAATTTTAAGCAAAGCATATAAACTATTTGATGACAATCATGAGACAACTGGATTCTCAAATTGCAAAATAAAGCTCATGATGGTAAACAGCAGACAGAAAATAGAAACCATTTTTTTTAACAGTGCTATTGAATTCTGTTGTTATTTTATGGGAAAAGTCAGAAGATCTCACCTAAAGAGTTAGTATTTAGGATATTCTCCATATGTCTGACCATTGCTTCAACATCACTGTCCTGAAAAGAGAAGAAAAAGAAAAGGTGAGTCCCCTATTTCAATACCTTTCATTGTTATTTGATGATGATGATGGTGGTGATAATAAAAATAATATTTTGTTACACTGTATGCAGAAACGTAAAGGGTTAGTAAAGTAAGACAGATATACCGGAATCATCAAAACCCACAATTCATAAGTACTTCCAATATTCTTTCATTAAAAGGCATCAGTATAACAACAGATGTGTTTTATAACAACAACAACAACAACAATGACACTTTATTTATATTCCGCCCTATCTCCCCAAGGGGACTCGGGGCGGATCACAGTAGAGATACACGGCAAACATTCAATGCTGTTTGGACAAACAGGACAGAACAGAACAGCATTCAACGCCATTATCAGACATACCACATGTACAGACAGACAGTAGAGACTATTTAACATTCTCTAGCTTCCGGCTTCATGAGGGTATGATTGATTCCAGCTACAGGAGAAGCTGCCACACCATCAACTATTATGATGACGAGTCCTTTTTTGATAGTAATACTTCCTAATTTGCATGCCGCTGGCAGTTTTATGATGTTATAAATTAAGTTAAATTAGCCTCCCTGCATTAAGCGGTACCTAGAATTCTCTACTTACAGACACAGCTGTTTTCGAGCTCCTTAGGTGGGCAGCAAGCTAGGCTATTAACCACTAAGAGCTCAACCCTGACCTGAGCTGCTGACTGAAAGGTTGGCGGTTCGAATCTGGGGAGCGGGGTGAGCTCCCACTGTTAGCTCCAGCTCAGTCAATGGTGATTTATTGCTGTTGGCTACTAACCAGCTGCGCCACAGCCCGGCCTTTTAGCAATGTTGTAAACTGCCTCGAGCCATGAGAAGAGGCGGGTACGAAATAAAGTTATTATTATTATTGTTATTGTTATTAATACTACTGTTAACAGAAGAATCATAATACTCAGTCCAAGTATAAGGGAAGCTGAACTAATGATCTGCTTGTGCATTAAACTGTTATCAGAAGGAGTTTTGCAGAATCCGATATCAATATCAAAAACTCAAATGGCTATCGGACCCTTCTCAAAATACTATTCCTGTAATATTTCACCACATCACAATTGGTATTGTCTCTGTTATAAGATTCTCTATCATATTAGTCATTATGAGCTTCCCTAATGGAAGAAAGACAGAAATATATTTTTAAATAATTAAATAAATAGATAAAAGTGAACATTGCAGTTTAAAATTCCACTGATTTCTGTGAAGGGTAGTTGGGAAGGTTCTTCAATGATAAAATGAGAAATCGATAAAAGTATTTAAAATTAATATATTAATACAAAATTATGCTTGATATCGTTGGATGTTTCTATACCTCAGCATCCCCAACTTTTTAATATCAATTGACCCAAAAATATAAAATTATGCTAAACTGAGAACAAACAGGATAAATTAATTAAGCAGGACTTCTTAGCCATGATTCAAAATTTTAAAATCTCTCTATGTTTATATCTTATACAGTGCAGCATGTATTTCATTTTAGTTAAAGCAAAATTGTCAGTTCAATTCAGAGAGAAAACAAATGGTCAACATACAATTAGAACTTGTTTAGACAATCACACGAAATGACTTGAACTCATTATGGCCTCTTAACTTTTAAAGTGTTTAAAGGATTAATCTGAAGCGAAAAAGAAAAGGTAAATAGGATTAAAGAAGCTAAGTATGGAAAAGAGCCTGTTTTGCTTTACTGCTATAATGGTATAAATGTGCTAGTGTATGCTCTCCTCTGATTATATAGCTGCTTCATCCATTAATGACAACAAAATTTATGTGTGTGCACTGGGTGGAACACAAACAGGAACAAACAGTGGATTCAAATTCCGACAGAAGTGTCAATAAAAACAACGTCCATTTCCAGCAGTCCTTTTTTCCTTGCCAAAGAAACAAGCATCACAAAGACGTGATAAGGTTTCATGCTGCCCAAAGCAGACTGCTAGTCCCAAGTTTATTCGCCATTGTCCAAAGTTCTGCTCATAACACATGCTCTGTAAAAGACTGAAAATTACTAATGAGTGTCACATTCAGTGACTGGTTTTCTTTATATGCTGTTTAAGAAAACTGAATGATCTGAAAGATATTGGGATGAACACACTACAAGTACTGATTAAAGTCAGCAGCCATATAACTTACAGCATATATGAGATGGCGGTCCAAGATTTATTAATTACTAGCTTGGGGACCTGGCGATGCCCGGGTCATTTGAGAATGGTATAATTTGTCTTTTAATGTTATGTATTCTGTTTGGAGTGGGTGAACTACAATTCCCAGAATCGTGTGGTGCAGTACTCTGTGGATGGGGGTGAACTACTGCAATTTCCAGATTCCTGGGGTAATTGTCCCAAAATATCTATCAGTATTCACAGCAGGCAATATTCAGTCTGTTGTCGAAGGCTTTCATGGCCAGGATCACAGGGTTGTTGTATGTCTTTCGGGCTGTGTGGCCATGTTCTAGAAGTATTCCCTCCTGACGTTTCGCCCACATCTATGGCAGGCATTCTCAGAGGTTGTGAGGCATGGACATACTTCACAACCTCTGAGGATGCCTGCCATAGATGTGGGTGAAACGTCAGGAGAGAATACTTCTGGAACATGGCCACACAGCCCGAAAGACATACAACAACCCAATATTCAGTCTCTGTGCCAAGTTCAGTCTGTGTGCCAAGTCTAGATACGTCATTGGCTGGGTTCAGTGGTCTTTGGATGGAGGTGAACTACAACTCCCAAAATCAAGGCCCCTTCCCACAAATACCTGCAGTATGTTCAGTAGGTCATGAGGTTTCTCTGTGTGAAGTGTAGTCCTAGTGCACTGTCGGTGGGGGTCAGTGTTTATCTGGTTGCAGGTGAACTATAACTCCCTTTTCCCCAAACTTGTCCAATATGTTGTATTGGTTATGGGGGCTCTGTGTGCCAAGTGTGATGCTCATTCATTGCAGGTGAACTATGAATCCTAGTACCTACTACTCCTGAACTTCCAGTCCAGTTCCCCTCCAAACCCACCAGTAGTCAAATCTGGGCATATCGGGTAAGTTTGGCCGAGAGCCATCATTATTTGGGTTCATAGCATTCTGGGTGTAGGTGAACTACAACTCCTCTATATTCCCCAGTAGGAGTGACAGTGCTCTGACTTGATGCAGGGTGATCTACATCTTCCACCATGTGGAGTCAATCCTCAAACTCCTCCAGTAAGTTTAGTTGCAGCTCAGTTCTGCTCTGTTTGTTATGCAGAGAGATTGGAAAGGAAAGGGCAGTGGGCGGGGCCATGCAAATTCTACAGCAACGGAGAACCCTGGGATGCCTGCCTGTGGTGGAAGAAAAAGCAAAATCTAGGAGGAAATTGTGCCCAAATGAAAGCATTCCTTGGGTGGTGGGCCGTAGTGTTTGGGAAGGACATTGGCAGGGGCTGGGCTGCATGTTCATGGCACTCGCTGTAACCACAATGTCAGTGGAAAAGAGTGACTTGCTGGATTCTTAAGCCTTGGAAGTATAGCCTGTTTGTGGAGGCCGGAGGCTGTCTGTGTGAGCAGACATGCGTGCCACATACACACATATGGGTTTTTGCTTTTATTTTAGATAGATTAGATTTAGATAGATTTAGATTTAGATGTGTATGACTAGCAACAACTTTTTGTTTGGCAAGTATTCATCAGCCTGGATGATAAGCTACAGTCTGATCTGGATTCAAATATTAGTTCAGTATATTTTTGTTAGTTTTGAGCACATTAAAGGAGAAACTGTTAGGATTTTACGGATCTTTTACTGAAATTAACATTTTTTTATTTCTTGTCTATTTCAGATATGTTAATATTTATTTATTTATTTACAGTATTTATACCCCGCCCTTCCCACCCGCAAGGGGACTCAGAGCGACTTATAGAACACACATACGACAAACATTCAATTCTAATTATACAATTAACAAGGATAGACAACACAAACAGAGGAAAAGGCAGTTTTTCCCATCTTATATCTGGGACCTTGGGGGCTGTGCTCGACTCTGGCCGGGGGGCGAGGAAAGGTGCTGCCACTCCATCTTCCATGCCAAGGAGTTGCTATCCAATCAATGTCCTTAAGGGCGCCTTTATTACCTCCCTGCTAAAAGCGGTACCTATTCCTCTACTTGCATTTCTGCTTTCGACCTGCTAGGTGGGCAGGTGAGTGGGGCTAACGACAGGTGCTCACTCCGACCTGGGCTCGAACTGGCAACCTTTCGATCGGCAGGATTTCTCTGCAGCACAACGGTTTAGCCTACTGTGCTAACCCCTATTACTGTTTTCTCCAGCAGGAATATCAGATATTGTGGGCTACATTTCAGAAGAAAGAACTAGCAAACCCCCTTTTAATACGCCCTGACTAAGGCCCCTTCTACACTGCCATATAAAATCTGCTTTGATAATCTGGATTATATGGAAGTGGAGAACGGGCCTAAGAAAACCCAGTGAAATTCATGGGGTTGCAATAAGTCAGCAAGTAACTTAAAGGCATGCACACATGCAACAACATTGGTGTTCATCCCACGGCCTTCAACTTTCCTTGTCATGTAGACAGACTGTATGTTCTGACGTAGGGAGCACTTCCACATTATCTACTTTGAACTGGATTATATGAGTCTACGCTGCCATATAATCCAGTTCAAAGCAGGTAATCTGGATTTTATATGGCAGTGTAGAAGGGACCTTAATTAGATGGATTTCACAGGTTAGAAGCAAATATAAAACAAAAATGTTTTGTTAAAACACAAAATATGCAAAAAGCTTTTTGAACTACTGTGCCATAATCCAGTTGCCAAGAAGGAGAAAGAATGTAAATATGTAAGGAAATTTTGGTATAAAATATTTAAAGAGATAGAGGATATAATGAACATCAAACTGGAAAGAAGCCCTGGTATTGCATTATTATCAATTTATAATAACAATAAGATGGATAAAAAAGAAAAAGAAGCAATAACAAATTTATTGACAATAGCAAGAATGCTTATAGCAAGGAACTGGAGAAAAGTAATAAATATTCAGATTGAAGAATGGTATAAGGAAGTATGGAAATTGGCAATAAATGACAAGCTAACATGCAATTTAAAAGTTAAAAGAGGGATATGGAAAAAAATGATTTTGAGGATGTATGGGGAAAATTTATTGAGAAAGGACTTCAAAAAAGGGATGGAGGGCTACCGCCTCAGGAAGAAATGAGATTTTGGTTGGACAATATATAAGAAGTGGCTCGGGGTGGGAGGGGGGGATACACAGTGGTGAAGAAATATAGATGGACAAATGTTAACATTGTAGTAGATATAAGTCAACAATAGATATAAAATAATTATGCAAGCATTGTATGATACATTATATATCTGCTATGTGATAAAAGTAATTATTGTATGAAAATATTTTAAATTCAATAAAAACTATTTTTTTAAAAAGGAGAAAGAATGCAGAACCCAATCATGGCAAAATAATGTCTACTTAGGAAAGTGGCATCACTGATGAAACAGCAGTGCAGATATATTCTTCATAGAGTATTTTTTTACTGTGTTTTCCTATACTGTTTGCATTTTCCAGCTGTAAAATTCGCCACACACTGTTTTTGGAAGAGTGGCGATTCCTTGTACATACCTGCTGATTTGTTGTATACATCGTGAATAATGTATCTTCTTCTTCATCTTCTTTCACCTCATCTGCTTCCATATCTACTTCCTCTTCCTGATCCTCACTTGTTTCTGAACATGAATCAAATACATCATTGTAATACTCTTCTGCAATTAGTGGATCTTCCGGGATCTCTGGAACAAAACAGGAACAGTTTATGAACTAAATTTCACTCGCAAGTGGTTAACCATGCACTTTAAACCAAATCTTGCCAAGAAAACCCCATGATAGATTCACTTTAGAGTCATCAGAAGGTGGACATACTTGAAGGTATGCAGCAACATATGCATTTGAGATTGTACATCTTCGGTGACATCAATACGATCACACTTCAGAAACTGAAATTTCATATGGTTGTCTTGCAACAGTCCTGAAATCATGTGTAGGGGAAGATATCACACAGGAAAGTGTGTGCTATGGTGTTTGCGGTTCAATGTCTTCTTATTTGATTTATTGTCCAATTAGGAGGCAGCATATGATAAAGTATAGCATTGTACCAATTCAATTCAACTGAAGGTCCTTCCACACAGTCATATAACCGAGAATATCAAGGCAGATAATCCACAATATCTGCTTTGAACTGGGTTATCTGAGTCCACACTGCCATATAATTCAGTTCAATGTGGATTTTGTACAGTTGTGTGAAAGAGGCCCAAGACCCCTTCTACACTGCCATATAAATTCTGGATCATTTGCTTTGGTAATCTTTGATTACTTGCCATATTACTCATATAATCCTGTTCAAAGCAGATAATGTGGATTATTGGCTTTGATAATCTGGATTATATGGCAGTGTAGAAGGGGCTGAGTGACAATCTGCTAAGATCACAACAAGCAATCTAGGTCAAGGCAAGGAAAATGGTAAAATGATAACATACTGTTGGAGAAAAATGTGCATTTTGGAAGTGAGGATTGGCATAGTTGAGCAGTGGAGGGCACCAGGTGGTGACAGATCGGGATTTGAAAAAAAACCACTCCCAATTTCACTTAATTTCTTTAAATCCCAACTGCATTTGTATCCCATTCCTTCACTCATACCAGGCTGCAAAACTTTTTAAATTTGTGCACAGACAATATAGATGCAGGTTGCTTTTCTTGTTCTTCTCCCATACTCTTTTTTTTTTCAGGCTTTATTCCCATTCTTTCCCCCAACTTTTATTACTTTCTCTATCTATATTTGTATAGATGTAAACATCCTAATATCAGTAATGTAATTTGCCACCACCATCACCATTGTTACCTTTCAATTAAACACATCCTCTCCTTCGGTTTAATTCTTCCAAGTTTCTTCTAAGCATTTTTAAAAGTGAGAGAAGATCGGTTTGCTAAACACCTATGCTTCTTTTACATCAACTTATTCAAGGGTGAAAGCAAAATACATGATATTCACCCCAAAACTGACTTATACATTAGGTCAACTTATACAGAAATATATATGGTACATTAATGATTAGACTATTATTCTAATTAAAAAGCACAAAGTAGAAATTTACTGGATACAAGAGAATGCAGTAATTGCCGACTACTAGTTGTATGAGGCCTAACCAACATAGCCAACAGTGAAGAACAAGCTACCGTATAATAGCTTTGGAGAGAAAAATCTTTCCCATCTCAGATATTATGAACACTGAGTTTTTATATAGCATTTAAGGGAAACATACATGGCATGATTTTCTGCAGAAAAGAATGAAGTATGAATAGTTGAAACTGGTATTTGCCAAATCGCCAGCTGCAATGTTTAAGTAGCACCATCTTTTATTCCTACTGCAGTTTTCCCTTTGTGGGGAAAAAAATTTGTATCTTTGACAAATAGTTTTAATTTGCTCCTTCCCAGGAGTTCATTAGTAGTGCATTAATGCAGCATTCTGACTTTAACACACATTTAAGAGCATCAAATGAGTTCATTTATATACAGGAAACAAAAAAACAATAAGCCAAGGGTGAACTCACCAGAGAACAAGCTGTGATAAAAATGAGGATCTTTTAAGCAATGGGGAAATCTATTAGAATTTCATGTCCAGATCCAAGACCATTCTGCAGAATACACATAGGCTTGTATATATAATTGTACATAAATGTTTGCCTCCTTAGTGTCTAAAACAGATACACTAAAAGGAAGCCCATAGATTATATGTGGGTCTTAACCCTTTCTTATGGCCCCTAAGCCCAAACTGTTCCTGTGTTGTTGCTGTGTTTTTAAAGTCAGATAAATTTATTTATTGTATCAGAAGTGAAACAGAGGGTAGTTGTAATGTATTTAGAAACATAAACAAAGTTAAAAACTTGGCATTATACTAAATGTCCTTTGACCAGAATCTGGCCACTTTGAGTGCCTCTAGTGTCTCTGCAAGAAGGTCCTCCATTGTGCATGTGGCAGGGTTCAGGCCGTATTTTAGTAAGTGGTCTGTGATTTGCTCTTCTCCACACTCACGTCGCGGACTCCACTTTGTAGCCCCATTTCTGAAGACTGGCTCTGCACTTCCTGGTGCCAGTCTGTTCAGTGGAACCCAGTCTTCTGAGTGCCCAGGAGAGAGCCTCTCATTTGCTCTCAGCCATGGATTGAGGTTCCAGGTTTTAACCTGCCACTTTTGGACTCTCGCTTACTGAGGTGTTCTTGCAAGTATCTCTGTAGAACGCTATTTCTTAAGGTATTGGCATGCTGGCTGATATCCGATCATGGGATGGGTTAGAGGTGTCACTGCCTTGGTCTGTTCATGTAAAGGTTTCACCTTCACATTAAGTCTAGTCAAATCCGACTCTGGGGGTTGGTGCTCATCTCCATTTCTAAGCCAAAGCGCATTGCCCGTAGACACCTCCTAGGTAATGTGGCCTGCATGACTGCATGGAGCACCGTTACCTTCCCGCTGGAATGGTACCTATTGATTTACTCCCATTTGCATGTTTTCAAACTGCTAGGTTGGCAGAAGCAGGGGCTAATGACGGGCGCTTACCCCGCTTTGTGAATTTGAACCGCAGACCTTTAATCCACTGTGCCACTGCACTAGTGTTGATTCCTGATCTAAAAAATAATGACTTACACATAAGGCATGCATATTCAAAATTAGTGATGAGTGAATTCTTCTTGGCATAATTCAGCACCACCTCAGTATTTCTTGATGAACAGTGCCTGCCCTAATAGGAGTTGGAGTGAAGCTATGCTTCAGGTAGCAAATTTGGTTCCCTTCAACAGCTTGGAACTTCCTTCCTCACTTAGAGCTCCCCGCGCCCCATGAAAAGGAAGTTGCAGTCCTATTGCAAACATCACAGTGGTTGTGCTGTAGGAAGGTGACTTTATGCTGTACATCCAGTTCAAGAGATTCTCAGAAGGAGCTGTTCTGGAATTTCAATTGCCACCTCTGTCTCTTACCTCTTGCTTCAGGGAAAGCAGGCAGTTGCAGATACTGGATTCTCTTTCTCTGTCTTCTCTTCCTTTAGAAAATATGCAAATTGGGGGAAACCATAGGGACAGCCATATCTCTGCCCCATGTTGTCCTCCTTCAGAAGTGTGTATTTGTTATTGTCAGTACCACTGTTGAGGTAATATGGGAGATGAAAGTTCACTTGCCTCAATCAGCAGGAGAATTGGGTTGTCCTTGTTGCTGAGAATATAGGAAAAGTGGGGCCAGGCTGTGGCATAGCTGGTTAGTAGCGAGCTGCAATAAATCACTACTGACCGAGAGATCATGGGTTCAAAGCCAGCCCGGGTCGGATTGAGCTCCCGACCATTTATAGCCTAGCTTGCTGTTGACCTAAGCAGCTCAAAAGACAGTTGCACCTGTCAAGTAGAAAAATTAGGTACCGCTTTATGCTAATTTAACGCATTGACGACACCATAAAACCTTCCGGTAGCTTGCGGAAGAATGAGGAAGTACTCCATCAAGGACTCAGTGTCACAAGTGGACGATGGGGCAGCGGCTTCCCCTGTGGCTGGAATCGAGCGTGCCCTCATGAAGCCAGAAGCTGGAAAATGTTAAATTGCCTCTGTGTCTGACTGTCTGTCTATATGTCATATGACTAATGGCATTAAATGTTTGCCATGTATATGTGTATTGTGATCCGCCCTGTGTCCCCTTCGGGGTGAGAAGGGCAGAATATAAATACTGTAAATAAATAAATAAATAAATAAATAAATAAATAATATTCTCATCAGATCCATAATGCTGACAGATTCTAGTAGTCCCATAAAAGTGCATATTGTTGTATTTTCACTCTGAGAGGTATTTGTTTGGTTTTCACCTGCCCTATACTGCACAGCTATGGCCACTTGAAAACCCAAAGCTTCCTATTTATTTATTTACAGCATTTATATTGCGCCCTTCTCACCCCAAAGGGGACTCAGGGCAGATCACATTACACATATAGGCAGACATTCAATGCCTTTTAACATAGAACAAAGACAAACAAACATAGGCTCCGAGCGGGGCTCGAACTCATGACCTCCTGGTCAGAGTGATTCATTGCAGTTAATTGCACTGGCTTGCTCTCCCGCCTGCGCCACAGCCCGGGCCTAACTGTTCCCCTTCACTGGAAAACACACATACAAAAAAACAACCTTTAAAAGATGGATCTTTAGATCTGAAGGATTTAATTACAAAACAGCTACATACACGTTTGAAGGTATCCATTAAGATATGCTCAGTTAGGTGGACTAGTCACATAATATACTGTAAAAAGAGTTTAAACAAAAGTAAAAAAGTTCAAATTAAAGCATGTTGATGAATATATATCTACAAAACAACTGGTTTTGTAGTTCAGGTCATTTCAGTGCAATCTTCAATAGTAAGAGAAACACATTAAAATATTCTGAGCCTGTGACAAAATAATTGGCTTTGGGCACATGAACAACAGGAATATTTTTTACATTCAAACTGAAAAAAACATCAAGGCAAAATGACCCTGAATTCATAATACATCTGACTATTAAGAACAAAACAAAATCCTAACTGAACCTGGTAATTATTAATTTCAGTAGCATCACTATTCTGGATCATGTTTTAAGTCACACAATAAATAAAGGTTCACGGGTTGCTGCAGCAACTAATGAAATCTCAAAATCATTCTGGTGCACTTTATCCATTGATTTGTTGTGAAGTCATGGGGTCAAACATTCAATTATATCTGTGAATGGGCAAAATGTTTTAATTAAATATAGATATAGATATATAGATACAAATACCTAATCACAGATAAAAATCCATGATAGTATAATATGCATAATGATCTCATATGCATTCTGTTACTTGTTTCAGTAACACAAGGTCTCTTAAGGAAAGGAAACCACAGTGGAATTTTACAGATTTTCTTATGTGCCACTGCAGTAAGTTGTGCTTGCAGATGACTGGCCAATATGGAGAAATACATAATAAAATCAGGTCTATATGACTATCGTCTATACATTTTCAAAAGATGTTTATGATAGAAACATCTTAAAGATTTCTGACAACCATTATCATGAATTTGTGAAGTCATTTTGATGGTCTTCATCATCAACAATTTCCCAAGTTCCACACAGCTGAATAAAATCTCACATTTTCTGCTTTGAACTGGAGTATATGGCAGTGTGGACTCAGATAACCCAATTCAAAGCAGATATTGTGGTATTTTCTGCCTTGATATTCTGGGTTATATAGCTATGTGGAAGGGCCGAGAGTTATTCTTCTTCCATGCATTGTTAGTATATTATTATTATTATTATTTTATTATGACACAGCAAACAAGATAGATATGCTGGATTTCATATCACAAAATCACAAGTCAAACACTTCCCAAGTGTCTAGGACTGTGTGATATATTTTCGGATGATGCACGCAGATCCCAGCAGGGTGGTCTTTTGCAGCTGGCAGATCGTAATTTTGTCAATGTCTATTGTTTCCAAATGCCGGCTGAGATCTTTTGGCACGGCACCCAATGTGCCCATCACCACCGGGACCACCTGTACTGGTTTCTGCCAGAGTCTTTGAAGTTCAATCTTGAGGTCCTGATAGCGGCTGAGTTTTTCCTGTTGTTTTTCATCAATGCGACTGTCACCTGGGATGGCGACATCAATGATCCAAACCTTTTTCTTTTCCACAACTGTGATGTCTGGTGTGTTGTGTTCCAGAACTTTGTCAGTCTGGATTGGGAAGTCCCACAGTATCTTTGCGTGCTCATTCTCCAATACTTTTGCAGGTTTGTGATCCCACCAGTTCTTTACTGCTGGGAGGTGGTACTTGAGGCATAAGTTCCAATGAATCATTTGGGCCACATAGTTGTGCCTCTGTTTGTAGTCTGTCTGTGCGATTTTCTTACAGCAGCTGAGGATATGATCAATGGTTTCGTCGGTTTCCTTGCACAGTCTGCATTTTTGGTCATCAGCTGATTTTTCAATCTTGGCCTTGATTGCATTTGTTCTGATGGCTTGCTCCTGGGCTGCAAGGATCAGGCCTTCTGTCTCCTTCTTCAGGGTCCCATTCGTGAGCCATAGCCAGGTCTTCTCCTTATCAGCTTTTCCTTCAATTTTGTCAAGGAACTTTTCCATGCAATGTTTTGTTGTGCCAGCTGTCAGCTCTAGTTTGTAGTGCGGTTATTATTATTATTATTATTATTATTATTCAGTATTTATATACTTTATAGGTTGGTTCAGTTATTTGTTTCTGGTATTTTAGTCAGAATCTTATTTAGTATCATTTCTTGTATTTAAGATATTTCCCTTTTATATTAATTGCAGCTATTAACATCCATCTAAGTTTAACCTGCATTTTTGTACATAAATACAAGCATCACAAGAGGCACAAGCCTCCAGTGGCCAAGTTCAAAAAGAAACCAAACTTGGGGTGATATTCCTAATTTGGATTTCTATTTGCTCACAGAACTGGTCTATCTTAAGAGAGGAATAGAAACCCTACTTCAAGTATTAGTAATCTCAATCTGTCTAAATGGCTATCTCAGGGCCCTTCTAGACAGTCCCTATATTCTAGGTTCTGATCCCAGGTTTTCTGCTTTAAACTTGATTATATGAGTCCGCACTGCCAAATAATCTGGGATAAACAGAAAACCTGGGATCAGATTATGAGATATAGGGCCTGTCTGGAAGGGCCCCTTCCACACAGCTGAATAAAATCCTATATTTTCTGCTTTGAACTGGAATATATGGCAGTGTGGAATCAGATAATCCAGTTCAAAACAGATGTAATGGGATTTTTTGCCTTCATATTCTGGGTTATATGGCTGTGTGGAAGAACCATCAGAGGAATTGGAAGTAGGAAGCCAAACAATATATGAGTTACATGCAAAGGAATAGTTTGAAAAACACTGCCATGGGAAGAGATGTCATTTCAGAAGAGGACCTTGCTACTTGGCTGTTCAGGTTTAAACAGAGACGAATATATGTTCTACTTAACAACAATGGAGCCCCCGATGGTGTAGTGGGTTAAAGCCTTGTGACTTGAAGGTTGGGTTGCTGACCTGAAGGCTGCCAGGTTCGAATCCAACCCAGGGAGAGCGCAGATGAGCAACCTCTATCAGCTCCAGCTCCATGAGGAGACATGAGAGAAGCCTCCCACAAGGATGGTAAAAACATCAAAACATCCAAGCGTTCCCTGGGCAACGTCCTTGCAGACAGCCAATTCTCTCACACCAGAAGCAACTTGCAGTTTCTCAAGTCGCTCCTGACACGAAAAAACAAACAAACTTAGCAACAATGTCAAATTTTAAAGTTAATTACAATCAATCAGAAAAATGCTTTAGAACAGTGGCTCTCAATTTGGAGTCCCCAGATGTTTTTGGATCACAACTCCCAGAAATCCCAACCAGTGTACCAGCTGTTAGGATTTCTGGGAGTTGAAGGCCAAAAACATCTGGGGACCCCAGGTTGAGAACCACTGCTTTAGAAAGAACATATCAGGAGCAGTGTTGTATGCTCTAGGAATCCGTAGCCTTTTTTAAGTACGAAAGTCAAAAGCTAAAGCCTTTGCTTTATGGGCTGACTGCATTATCTGTCATGAACTTCTCTGGAGAATGATGTGAGTCAAGGTAACAAGTTCATTATGGGTGTATCAAACAATTGGCATCTCATAGGTGTTGCTGGAGTTGAACGGACTTATCTAACTATGTAAGAGAGATGGTTTTTGAACCTGGAGAATTTGTGCTATATTTGGCTTGGCTACAGCATTTGCTGACACTAATGTATTCATAACATGTCTAAAACCCAGTGGTGAGCTTCTTTATCCAGCTGTATCCAACACCAATGGAATCTGGATTTTCTTTCATTCCCTCTGTAGTCGTCTGTAGGGTCCAAAACCTACTCTACAAAGTTCTGCTGTTCTTTGGGCCTGGTTTAACAGGTACATGGAGTAACTGATTCTGGTAGAATTAATGGAACCAGCCGGAGTACAATGTTAGATGCCAGCCAAAATATGCAACAGACACATACAAGGTCATGGATAAGTAATTAATAGAGGTTAAAGACTGGTGGTAAAATAATACCAACCCTATGAAAAAAAATGAAAAGGGAAAGGTAATTTATCTTGGCCTGATGCTGTTCCTGCATATTACCTATCAGAATGTTTTCATGTGGAAATTCAGAACACAACATCGGCAACTGTTAAAATTAGCATTGGAAATATGCAAATAATATATGCAATTATTATAATATGCTTTGCTATTTTGGTATTATAATAAATTCAGCAATTAGTTAAATATAGCATATTGCAATGGATTTATTAAGAGAATTAATTTTCAGTCTTATAACCGGTGGAGAAGAACAGGAAAGGTACTCAGAGTTTAGGGTACTGGAGACAGCAATGATGAGAAATTCAACTTTTTTAAAAACAGAAATCAAGCTGTAATGGAGACCAATCAGTGGCGGGATCTGGCTCCAATGTCAGAAGTTAGGAGTAAATCCGCTGTTTCTCATAGTATCTATGGTACCAAACCCTGTGCTAAAAATAGTTTCAGAGACTCAGTTTTTTTAAATTTTGCACTAAAATCGAGAGCAGATCTGCCACCACTGACATTGGGGCATTCAGTCATGGTTGCTAATGAGCTGACAAAATTCCTGAAAGCTTGCGAAAAGAGGCAAGGGCATTGCTGTAGTGCTGAGATGTGTGTTTATGAAAACTGCAAGACTAACACCAAATCTTGCCTATTTTTGCTATATCATGATATTCCTGCAGCTTGGTTTTTAAAAATCCTATAGCTAAGTAACCTAGTGTAGAAAGGTATGTGAGCCAGGGTCGCTCACAACTCATAGTTTGAACAGTATAGTAAAATAGGAGACCCACCAAGTCAAATTTAAATGAATTTTAACTTCACATTTTGATAAGTATTGATATTGTAATCTTTGTTTTATGTTTTTAATACAGTAGAGTCTCACTAATCCAAGCTAAACGGGCCGGCAGAAGCTTGGATAAGCGAATATCTTGGATTATAAGGACTGATCAAGGAAAAGCCTATTAAACATCAAATTAGGTTATGATTTTACAAATTAAGCACCAAAACTTCATGTTATACAACAAATTTGACAGAAAAAGTAGTTCAATACGCAGTAATGTTATGTTGTAATTACTGTATTTACGAATTTAGCACCAAAATATCACGATATATTGGAAACATTGACTACAAAAATGGCTTGGATTATCCAGAGGCTTGGATAAGCGAGGCTTGGATTAGTGAGACTCTACTGTATATGCATTTAGTGGCCTGTTTTTATCTATGTGTTTTAATTATGGTATGTTATACCTCACCTCAAGCCATCATTATCATCATCATCCCTACAAACTTATGAAATAGTCTTGTGTGCACTGATATATCTAGAAGATTTGTGTAGATAATTCTACACAATTGAGAGAATTCTATGGATATTTCCCCATCCACATTGTAGAACAGGATCTGTGGATTTCCAGTTAAGTGTAACACCCTTAGGCAGCGCGAACACTGGGAACCAACACGGAGGCCAATCTAATATCTTTATTAAAGCAATAAAAGTTTCAAACAAAAATAAGCAGAATAGATAGTCAAGCAGTTGACCTTTTAGAAAAGATCAGAATTAGTACAAAGAATGAAAGTTTTATGTCCAATATTAGAGTCCAAAGTCCAAAATCCAATAACCGAAACACACTCAAACTTATTGGAAGTTTGAGTGGGGAAAGGAGCAAAGTTCCTCAGGAAAGTACTTGAAGTAATAGTCCAAAACAAGGTTTCAAGGCAAGGCTAAGGCTGTTCGTGATGGATCTGAAACGCAGTCCAAACTTGGCAAGGGACGAGACACAATGCCCGGTCTACTCGAGAGTAAGCGCGCCAGCAGGACGCTTGGAAGTTCAGGATCAAGAGACAATGTATTCTTCAACCAGAAGTTCAGTTGACACCGCAACAGAGATTCTCTGCGCAGAACTTTTATTGAAGTCCAAGAGCTCCCCCAAAGCAGGTGCATGACTCCCTAAATCTTCCCAAGAGAAACGAACTGCTAACAACGAGGCGCCAGATGCCTGCCTCCCCAGTTCTTCCCAAGAGAACTGGCTTAGCCACAATCTCCTCGCTCTGCTAATCTCACACTTCTCCTTAAACTTTGTCTTCGAGAGCGATCTGTTTGGAAAGCAGCCCTTCTATCAAATTCTAAACTCTCCGGAGATCTGGGAAGAGCCGGCAACATTTCAAGGACATTCCTAATTGGCTCTGGCTCTGCAATGTCAACAGGAGACATCTGGAAAGGGATTGAATCTTGCTGAGGTGGGGAAAAACCCAAATTCTCTTCAGTTTGATCAGCAATGGCTGCGGGATCAGGGGCCAAAGGTGCCTGAGACATCACATTAAGAACCACAATAATAAGTATCAAAACTCCGTGGTATGTTTAATGCTTGAAATTTAAGCAAACTTCTAGAATTTGAAAATTATCAGAGGTATGTGTCTTTGCCTGTATAGTTCATCTTGTGCCAGTCACTACTAGTGAGAAGCTTATAGATTAGTCATGTGCATTCAGGGAAAACTTTGATCCGTTTCATGTCTCGGCTTTCGGTGAGTGCCCTGATCCATTTCGATTGCGCCTCCTGAAATCAGGAGGGCAGATATTTGTTCTTTTGTCTTTGTTGCCGAAAGATCTGTTTTTTTTTGGCCCATTATTGGGGGGGGGGGAGGCTTCACCCAGAGGCCTAAAGCTCCTGGGCCTACGGGTGCAGGCTTTGGGCATACGTGCCAGGGCCTCGCGGAGTCTGCAGCCGAGTGCCGAGTAAGAAGCGCTCCTTACTCGGTGCTCCGCTGCAATGCAGCCTGGCACTTTGGACCTAAGTCGATCCAAAAAGCACACATGGAGCTGGTACCCGCTCCCACCTGCTTATTGTATAGAGTTGATTTTTGTTTCAGGAGGGGCCTTCCCGTTTCGTACCATTCAAATGAATGGTATGAAATGGAAACACGAATCAAACAGATGGGACAAATTTTGGGCCCATGTCTATTATAGATCTAAACAAATATTGTGATCCCTATACTTGTATGATACACAAGGAATACCGAATCATGGCTTTAACACAGGGATAAGCAAAATGCCACCCTGAGACTGCATATGACTCCCAAGGCTTTGGTTGCAACTCATGACCCCTTCATAATCTTAGAACCAAACTTTTTTCTACTCCTCCGTAAAAGCAAGCTTCTTTGAGTAACAATTCACTTGCTATATGATTCTAGTGCATTGTTTAACCTTAAACCCCCAGTTTTTCAAATTCAGAAGTGCTCTTTGGCTAATTCTGCTTTCATCTCTCTCTTTCTCTTTTTCACATTTTACATTTTTGCACTCTACGTGGTTCCCAGAGTATCCCAACATTAGAAAATTAACCCTTGGGCCCACCACAGTTGCCCACTCTTGCCTTAAAGAGCTTTATATAGAGAGTGCTTACAAATATTGTTGATACAGAGATTATACAAGATTATCTGCATCTGAATGCCCAGCTTCATGCATATCCTTTGAATTCTCCCTCTCTTGCTTACCATCTTTTCAACTATGAAATTGATATGAATAGAAAGCAACTCACTGAGCAAAATAGAAAAGGGTACACAGTTTTACATTTTCATCACAAAATGTGTTTCGAGTTATTTTGTTGCAAACTGAAATGATTAGATGCAGTTTGTTGAGTCCAAAAATTACAAAGCTATAGGCATTTTTTTACTTCAGGAAGAAAGCTATGCACAGTGAATGTAATAATATTATATTCCTCCGCAAGTACATCCAATCTATTCAATAAGTATTGAATCTATAGTATTGAATCTATTCAACACTCTGCACTATGCCTGGGATCTACGACCTAGTCTCCTGTTTTTAATACTGTATCCTGCTTGTTGATCTTAATGATTGTTTTTATTGATGTTGATGTTTTTTACTGGGATAATTGTTTTATTGCTTTATTACTGTTATTTGTTTGTTTTATCGGGCCAGGCCCCATGTAAGCTGCCCCGAGTCCCTTCGGGGAGATGGGGCGGGGTATAAAAATAAAGTTGTTGTTGTTATTATTATTATTATTATTATTATTATTATTATTATTATTATTATTATACTATGAATAGATAGGAGGAAAGAATAAGGATGAATTTCCGACCTTTCTGCCTCCCTCCTCCTCCTCGTAGCCCTCAAGTTTAGTGTGACCATCTGCAGTGGAAGGCTGTATGCATCCCTAAGAACAGGGGAGACAACAAAGGCCTGCAGGGTATATTATGGAAGCTCCCATCCTACCCAATCCTCATTGCCATAATTTGATGGCAAATTATGCCACCAAATTTGAGTGCAAAATGAGAATGTTCTCTCCCATTCAAACAAATGTTTCCTATTTATTTTAAGGGTTATTTTTTACAGTCTCTTACCAAAATCCACTTCTGGATTGGGATCCTTCTGCCCAGGACTTGTACAACCCTGGTGCATCCCAGAAAAGGAAAATTGGCCCCTAGACCCATAGAGTTTATCCATCTTAGTGAGGAACCCCAGGATGTGCAGCATCATGTTCTAAATCCAACAGGCCTAATAAAAGTAGCCTTCTTTGAATCAATGAAAATGTGGTAGGTATCTATATATATATAAGGGTAATGAAATTTCGGCCTAGGACAAAACAACAAAACTACACATCCCAGAAACACTAAACTTGGCAGCACAACCCCTCATCCATGCCTCTACATTCATACAACAAAAAGAAAAGAAAAATAAAGTCCTAATTAGAGGGAGAGGAATAATTGTTTTAAGCCAATTGCTGCCAGTTAGAAGGCTAAGCTCCGCCCACTTGGTTTCCTAGCAACCCACTCAGCCCAGGGGACAGGCAGAGTTAGGCCTCACTTAGGCCTCTTCCACACTGCCTATAAAATACAGATTATCTGATTTTAACTGGATTATATGGCAGTGCAGACTCAAGGCCCTTCCACATAGCTATATAACCCATTTATAATCTTATATTATCTGCTTTGCACTGGATTATCTTGACTACACACTGCCATATAATCCACTTCAGTGTGCATTTTATACAGCTGTGTAGAAGGGGCCTCATATAATTCAGTTCTAAGCAGATAATATAAGATCCTTTATTTCCCATACCACCATACTTCGCCACAGCAACACGTGGCCGGGCACAGCTAGTATATATATAATCACAAAATCAATACGTTGTTGATGTTGTTGACCATTGACCATCATGTCATCAAGGTTTATCTCTCTATAAACAATCCTAAAGCTGCCCAACAACTAAAGAGAAAATGAGATTCTCTGCCCTCATGCGCTATTATGCCAACATCTCACAAGGCCTCAAACAGTACCAAAGATCAGAGGAAAACCAGTTATTCCTTTGTGGCATTGCCATTTTTCTTTGTTCCATGTGTGCTTTCATGTATTTGAAAGGTACTTGATTATGTAACAATGATATAACTCTATAAGAGGTGCAGCCAGACCCAGAGTACAGAGTAGGCAGATGGTAATACTTTGCTGTCTATCATGGATTTCTCTGAAGGGATGTCACTGGCTAGAACAAAAGGTATCAACTATATTATTCTGTGTGGTCATCTAAAGAAAGAGAAGATGTGTCCCATCTTTATAAAAGAGTGATGGGATCACCTTGAAATGTGTCATCACGTTGTGCAAATAAACAGTCCTACATGTTTCTCATCTAGCTTCCTAGAAAAGACATTGCCTGCTTCTCTGGGGAAGCTAGCATGGATAAGTAACTTGATAGACCAGCTCCTAGATAGTTAGGAATATTGCTTAGTATCACACAGAAAATGTTGCACCCCTACGCTGCAAACACATCTCAAAACCACACTGGAGCCCCAGACTATAAGCAAAGCAAGTTGTTTATTGAAGAATATATGCAAGCAATAGCAAATCAAAGTTCAAAGTCAATGAAACAAGGTTTTAGTCCACCAGGTACAAGATACTCGAGAGTCTTGAAACAAGGGTCCAAGGGAATCAAACACAAGAATAAACTTCAACAAGGTATCAAAATTAGTCCAAGGAACAGGATCAAAACTGGAACAAAGAACAGGATTTTTGACTGGAATAAGGAATCCAAACTGCAAAACTTCCAGAACAATGACTGGATAATCCAAAATTCCCCAAGAGCAAGCACAAGGACTGGAACAAAATGCAAGATACAAGGCTACATGAACTTGGCATGAAAATCCACAGAAACATGAAAATAGGATTCTTTTAAGTACATGAACAGGAACCATGCTCGACGAGCAAAGTTACCATCTCTGAAAATCTCTCTCAGAAGGAATTCCTCTCAAAGCTGAAATCAAGGCCTTTTTCCGTGGGAAGTTTGTTCAAAACCTTTTCTCATGAATAGTCTTTTGCTGCACCTCAAAACCTCCCTTTCTTGTCTCTGTTGATATATAACTTTCTTTCTGTCAACCTCGTTAGTGTTATCACAACTGAAATGGCCATCTGGCAAAAGAAAGTTCGACCTTGACTCACCCAAGGAATGTGGGGTTCAAGCTTCCTGCTTGAAACCATTGTGTGTCTGTTCCCAGAATTCTCAGGGGCAGCAACCTCCTCTAACTCTGACTTTCCAGAACCAGCAGACCCATCTGGATGCATGAAAATGCTAGGCTCTAACCCAGTGTCTTCTAGCAAGTCAGGTGCAGGTACAATCACAGGCTGCACAGGCCCAACCCAAAGCTCACCTGACAGCTCAGGTGCAGGCTGGGCTACAACATAAAAAAGAGATGGAGACAGTTCTAGGAGAGTATACCACAAATGTGCCAAATGTAAACTTTTAGAAAGAGGGTCTGTCTTCTCATCACTCCTGTAATGTTTGGTATGGGAATATACTGTCAGAATGCAGAGCCAGGGGGTCAGGGTGCGTGTTGGTGGGTTTCTTCAAACATCATTGATCAAACAGCTCTGGACCAGCACCCTGATGAATTGATGAACTTCTGCCCTCACCAATTCCTTCAATGTCAGACTCAAAGACATCTGCAGTCTGAAGTTCAAACATCTATTTAATATTCACAGAGATATTTACAATTGCAGCAAAGTTCATCGCTCGAAGCCAGCATTCTTCAGCTCGTCTCGTCTCTCACACAGTACAACAGGAGATAAGAAACACATTCCTTAGTCCGAAGGAAGTTCCGACCTCCAAGGCCGGAAATCATGCCTTATAGGTCACAGCAGGCTGTCAGTCAAACTGGCCTGCTGTTAACTGTTTCATTGCTGAAACACACACACTTGCAAAAACAGCAGAAACACTTGATTCACATTTCATATACACACAACCAAAGTCCAACATATATGGCATGTAGTGGGTGGGGGCGAGAGTTTACTGTAGGTCACAGGTAAAGAAACATGGGTCTTCCTGATGCTTTGGACTACAGCTTCCACAATCACTATCAGCCAGGTTGGGTAAACTTGAGGGAAGCTGCAGACCAAAACATCTGGAGTGTGAGGTTTTCCCCACATGTACCTTAGGTGATACGCTCTATAATAAACATATATCCCATGGAGTATAGTGAAGGTCTTCAGTGGAGACCCACTATAGCCATTCTCATGTAGTGGGTGGGGGTGAGAGTTTACTGTAGATCACAGGTAAAGAAACATTGGTCTTCCTGATGCTTTGGACTACAGCTTCCACAATCACTATCAGCCAGGTTTGATAAACTTGAGGGAAGCTGCAGACCCAAACATCTTGAGTGTGAGGTTTTCCCCACATGTACCTTAGGTGATACTCTCTATAATAGCATATATCTCATGGAGTATATAGTGAAGGTCTACAGTGGAGACCCACTATGGCCATTTTCAGTATTTACTTTCTGCTAGGCCAGAAGCAATTATGACCTCCCAGAAGTTTTTGGCATAAAACCCTCATCAGCCCAGGTCAGCATGGAACTACAGTCCCCATCATCCTGAGCCACAGTTGCCTTTCATTTTTATGCACTCTAAAAATGGACCACTCCTTAAGCATGGATATAAATTAGATCAGTCAATCTTTACTGCAACTGACTTAAGAATTGTATTTTCCAAGATTTAAGTTTCATCCAGACGTCTGTAACTGAAGTTGTCAAAATGCTTCCTGCAGACCTACAGCTCATTTCTCACCTTCCCTTGATGTGAGTTCTGCCCCCTTATTAGAGCCAGGATGCTGCCATTGTGTAAAATATGTGCCCAAAGCTACTGAAGTGAACAAAAAGAAATGACAGCGTGTCAAGGTGAACTGGCTGTCACAAAGCACTCTTGCTTAGCAAGAGACAGCAGAACAGTTGGATTCTGCAGTCATGCCTTGCCTCGATTTCAGTCTCAAGGGTCTCAGTTTGTTTAGCAGTCCTCTTCAATCTCATGTGAAAAGAATAAATCTCCATAACTCAGGTGGGTGGTGTAGCCAGGAAGGAAATCATCCAAAGTTAAACTTACTCCCACGTTTTAAATATTCATGTTTTCTATTAACATATATTAATTTAGATGTATAATTTTTTCTTCCGCGTTAGGGAAGGAATGGTTGTGGGGCACAGGAACTTTGTCACTCCACAGGTCACGTATTTCCTGTCAACGCTTGCCACCTGCCACCCTATATTTATTTATTTATTTACAGTATTTATATTCCGCCCTTCTCATCCCAAAGGGGACTTAGGGCGGATCACATTATATACATATAGGGCAAACATTCAATGCCCATATACACATAGAATCGAGACGGAGACAGATGCAGAGGCAATTTAACCTTCTCCTGAGGGGATATTTGATTCTGGCCACAGGGGGGAGCAGCCACTTCATCATCCACTGTGACGGCACTTCTTCATTCCAACGTTGTAAATTAGTTAAATTTGCCTCCCCACTTTTTATAAGTGGTACCTTATTTCCTATTTGATAGATGCAACTATCTTTCGGGTTGCTAGGTCAACAACGAGCAGGGGCTATTTTTTTTTTTAATTGATGAGTGCTCACCCCGCCATGGGCTGGCCTCGAACTCATGACCTCATGGTCAGAGTTATTTATTGCAGCAGGTTGCTCACCAGCCTGCACCACAGCCCGGCCCCAATTTCCATTTAGGAAATTAGGGAGACACACTGAGCGGACAAATGGCAGCAAAACTCTTGAAAACAAATTTGGGCTTATCATTTTAATCCAGTAAGGCCGGGCTGTGGCGCAGGCTGGTTAGCAGCCAGCTGCAACAAATCACTCTGACCAAGAGGTCATGAGTTTGAGGCCAGCCCGTGCCTGCGTTTGTTTCTGTCTCTGTTCTATGTTATGACATTGAATGTTTGCCTTATATGTGTGCAATGTGATCCACCCTAAGCCCCCTTCAGGGTGAGAAGGGCGGAATATAAATACTGTAAATAAATAAATTAATTAATTAATAAGGCCTTTGGCATATATACTTATTTGTCACCAGTTTGCACCAGTTTGGTGCTAGCTAAGTCACTGTTGTGTTTTAGTTGTGTTCTAAAACCTATGTGGGTGATTGCAATGGTTTTCATTGTTGTCTTTTAATTACCTTTAAAAATTGATTTGTTTTCAAGTTTTGTTTTAATTAAGATTTTGGTTTCGGTGCACATATTTTATTGTTGGTTTCTTTGAATGTCTTTTTTGGCAGAAAGACAAAGTATTGTTGTTTATTCGTTCAGTTGTTTCTGACTCTTTGTGACCTCATGGACCAGCCCATGCCAGAGCTCACTGTCGGTCGTTGCCACCCTCAGCTCCTTCAAGGTCAAGCCAATCACTTCTATCCATCTTGCCCTTGGTCTGCCCCTCTTCCTTTTTCCTTCCATTTTCTCCAGCATCATTATCTTCTCCAAGCTTTCCTGTCTTCTATTTATATGGCCAAAGTACTTCATCTTTGCCTCTAATATCCTTCCCTCCAGTGAGCAGTCGGGCATTATTTCCTGGAGTATGGACTGGTTGGATCTTCCAAGGCACAAAATTTGTCCGAGACACAAAATTTTCCTCCAACACCACAGTTCAAAAACATCTATCTTCCTTTGCTCAGCTTTCCTTATGGTACAGCTCTCACATCCACAGGTTATTAGGGGAATACCATTATTTAACTATGCGGACCTTCGTTTATTTACTTATTTATTTACAGTATTTATATTCTGCCTTTCTCACCCTGAAGGGGACTCAGGGAGGATCACAACATACATATATATGGCAAACATTCAATGCCATTAGACATACGACATGCAGATAGGTAATTACACAGAAGTAATTTAACATTTTCCAGCTTCCAGCTTCACGAGGGTATGCTCGATTCAGGCCACAGGGGGAGCTGCTGCTTCATCATCCACTGTGACACTGAGTCCTTGATGGAGTACTTCCTCATTCTTCCGCACGCTTCTGGACGTTTTTATGGTAACATAAATTAGTTAAATTAGCCTCTTTGCATAAAACAATACCTAAATTTCCTACTCAATAGATGCAACTGTCTTTCGGGTTGCTTAGGTAAACAAGGAGCTAGGCTATTTAATGGTTGAGCACGCAATCTGACCCGGGCTAGTTTGAACTTTTTTTTGTGTGTGTCAGGAGCAACCAGAGTTGTTTCTGGAGTGAGAGAATTGGCCGTCTACAAGGACGTTGCCCAGGGGACGCCCAGATGTTTTGATGTTTTACCATCCTTGTGGTAGGCTTCTCTCATGTCCCCGCATGGAGCTGGAGCTGAAAGAGGGAGCTCATCCACGCTTCGAACCTGGCAACTTTCAGGTCAGCAACGCAACCTTCAAGTCACGAGGCCTTTATCCCCTAGGCCACTGGAGGCTCATGACCTCTCAGTCAGTAGTGATTTATTGCAGCTGGCTACTAACCAGCTGTGCCACAGCCCAGCCTTCATTGCCAGTGTGATGTCTCTACTCTTAACTATTTTATCGAGATTGGTCATGGTTCTCCTCTCAAAGCATACAACAAATTAAAACAATTCACACATACACACAACCATGTGTGAATGCGTTCCAGAATTGCATCAGGGAGGAATGTTCTTTGGTAAGAAAAAAATACAGTAAAAAATTCCTACCAGTGTCTAGAAACTAGCTAGTTAAATTGTATTTCCATAGTCTTTAAAAAGAGCAGATGATATTTATCTGCAGCATTATCTGCAGGTTCTGAGGAACAGAATGCTAGGTGAGATGGATTTTGAAACATCCTTATGTTCTTATCTGCTAGTATATTGTTTTTTGCTTATGTCACAAGCATGCAGTGGCAATAAAACATCTGGCTAATTCAGCCATTTCCTACGCTTATAAAAATAGACCTAGGACCACCAGTGAAATGTAATGCTGGTGGAAATACAGAGTGTAGTCACCATAACTAAAATGTTTATATCTCTATCATAAGATATGCCAAACAAGCCATCATGACTGATACCTTGCATCACTTCAGTTTTAATTAGCTTGTTTGAATTCTGTCTTCCATAATGACTAAACATTTATAGCACAAGATAGATCAGATAAAAAAGAGGAGAAAAAGGATAGTGTCACACTGTTTTAGAGACTTAACTATAGGACATGAAATCTGTTGGATGGGTTTCATTACAAAAACTGGCTAAAACCGAGGTTTCTATGAAAGTGAACAGTAGGATTCAGTAATCGCAAAGCTAACGCTGTTCAAGACAAGGTTTTGTTTATCAGTATTTTGAATGATTTCTCTGCATTATTCAATCAATCTCTACCACAAATTAATTAACTGTTATAATAGGTGGTGCTTGTCTGTCCCTGCAATTATTTGTTTCACTTACTTAAAGCATTTTAAAGCATTTCTTCTTTCTTTTTTTCTTTTCTTCAGCCAAAATCCTCTCCTGGAGTGATTCACAGAGGATATTATCTTTATTACTCAGTTTACTTTGGTGTTTTAAAGAATCTTTCCACTGGCTATATGACTCTCCTGCCCCATGATCCAAAGAGTATACAGCTGCTGTTTAGAGATAATCTTTAGATCTGGCAAGTATGATCTGAATTGATAAAATAATTTAGAAATTAAAATAAATAAATCTGATTACATTGTAGCACTAAATGGCCAGCTAGGTTGAGTAACTAGTGATATCACCATGAGCAAACAAAGTTGTCTTATTGCCATCAATGTTAATGTTGGGAAGCAGGAGTGCCGGTGTAGAAAGAATTCAGTGACTCCCTATCGAGGCAACCGGCCACTACTTCTATGTAACAATGAAGCTGCCAACACAGTCGTGAAGTGTTTTGATACAATTAGAGATATAAACAAATGGAATGATAGACAATTGTATGACATTATCATTTACTGCATCAACAATTGTGATGCTGATGGGTTTCCAAGGGCACATGATATTCATCCATAATGGATTCTTTCAATGGAATTAATGCCCTTACAACCTGAAGGCACAGCCAAGATCACTAAGCTTTGTTTAATAGTGGATAGAAGTCCATCCCTTTACATGGTGCAATGGGTTAAACCAGTGGTTCTCAATCTAGATGTTTTTGGCCTTCAACTCCCAGAAATCCTAACAGCTGGTAAACTGGCTGGAATTTCTGGGAGTTGTAGGTAAAAAACATTTGGGGACCCCAAGTTGAAAACCCCAAGGTTAAACACTTGTGAACTGCTGACCTGAAAGTTGGGTTGTTCACCTGAAGGTTGCCAGTTCAAATCCATGAGATGGGGTGAGCTTCAATCTGTCAGCTCTAGCTTGCAGGGACATGAGAGAAGCATCCCAGTAACACATCCAGGCATCCCCTGGGCAATTCTCTCACACCAGAAGTGACTTGCAGTATGTTCTCAAGCCACTTCTGACACGATAAAAAAAATTCAACCAATCACAAGTTATTTCTTTTTTTATTCCATCCATCTATATATAAGCAGAAACCTTTCTGTTCTGGTCATCCGCAAACCCAATCAACAATTGGGCCACACAGTTTACAGAAAACCTACGCACACAGATAGACAGGCCTGTAGCGAGGGGGCGGTTTTAGGGGTTCAATCCCCCCCCCCAAATTTTTCAGGTTATAAAAAAAACCTGGTTTACTCATGCATTTTAACTGGTTAACCAAATCCCCATGCTAAGTCTATGAGACACAAAACATTAAGAGTCCCTCCAGGCACTATTTCAAGCAGATATTGACAGGTTTGTAGCGGGGAGAGGTGTGTGCTAGGGGTTCAACCCCAACCCCCCCAAAATTTTCAAAACCCCTCCCGAAATTTTTTTCTGGCTACGGCCCTGCAGATAGATACCTTCATAAAAACTCCAACCATCACCCAAGTCAAAAAAGGAGCACAATCAAAGTCCTGACCGACCGTCCACAAAGAATCTGCGAACCTCACCTCCTCCAAGGTGAACTCAACCACCTAAACTGGGCTCTACAGGCCAATGGATACTCCACCACAGACATCAGAAGAGCTGCAAGGCCAAGAACAAGCCATGAGAGTCAAGACAAAGATCCACCCAGAGGAAAGGTGTTCTTACCATACATCAAGGGAACCACTGACCGCATAGGCAAACTGATGAAGAAGCACAACCTACAAACTATCTACAGACCCACAAAGAAAATCCAACAAATGCTACGGTCAGCGAAGGACAAGAGGGATCCTCTCTCTTCTGCAGGAGTCTACCGGATACCATGCAGCTGTGGACAAGTCTACATAGGGACCACCAAACGCAGCGCCCAAACACGAGTCAAAGAACATGAAAGGCACTGCAGACTAATTCAACCAGAGAAATCAGCCATAGCAGAGCACTTGATGAACCAGCCTGGACACAGTATATTATTTGAGAACACAGAAATGCTGGAGCATTCCAACAACTATCATGTCAGACTACACAGAGAAGCCATTGAAATCCACAAGCATGTGGACAACTTCAACAGAAAGGAAGAAACCATGAAAATGAACAAAATTTGGCTACCAGTATTACAAAACTCTAAAATCAAAACAGTAGATGGGAACCAACACTCTGAGGGCAGAGAACAGCTAATGACTGAACAAAGGATGCCCCCAGGCAAGAGACAAAAACCTTTCCAATGCTAATTAGGGTGATTAACTGAAACATTAATGCTGGCTTCCCAGTGACAAAGGACTCTTGCCACACCCTGGACTCTACATAGATATATATTCTTTCCTTTCCTTACTTAGTTTATCCATACCTCACAACCTCTGAGGATGCCTGCCATAGATGTGGGCGAAACGTCAGGAGAGAATACTTCTGGAACATGGCCACACAGCCCGAAAGACATACAACAACTCAGAAACCTTTCTTCTCATATAGCCAGATTTTTAAAATGTTAATGTTCAGAATGTTAGCCGATCATTCCTGATATTTAACATCGGTGACCTCCTTTGGTTTAATTAAAAGGTATCTTTTTTCCTCAATATAACCATTAATCTTTTACCTCTCTGTCTCCCATCCCCTGCAAAAGGAACAGATCAATAAAAGTCACTTTCCCCCGTATATTTTTATACTGACCTTCATCTTATGATAAATAGCTAGATTCAAAATGTAAGGGGAAAAATCTTAATGTAAGGGGGAAATGATATAAATGGTGCTGTTAGAACAAATAAAAAGAAAAATAAGAGAAGGTTTAAATCAACAACTTTAAATAAACAATTGTTAAAAATTCTGGTCAAATGAACAGAATTTGGCCTATTCTTGGGGGGGGGGGGGAATCACCTCCAGAACAGAAAAAAATGCTCTTTAAAATGGCTTTAAGATAATTTTACAAAAAATAAATACAGTAGAGTCTCACTTATCCAACACAAACGGGCCGGCAGAACATTGGATAAGTGAATATGTTGGATAATAAGGAGGGATTAAGGAAAAGCCTATTACACATCAAATTAGGTTATGATTTTACAAATTAAGCACCAAAACATCATGTTTAACAATAAATTTGACAGAAAAAGTAGTTCAATACGCAGTAATGCTATGTAGTAATTACTGTATTTATGAATTTAGCACCAAAATATCACGATGTATTGAAAACATTGACTACACAAATGTGTTGGATAATCCAGAACGTTGGATAAGCAAGTGTTGGATAAGTGAGACTCTACTGTAATTATAAAATATTTCAGAACCAAGATTCAGACTCCATGAAGCATGAAATCTGCACTAAGAAAATGGTTATCTGTTCTCTTTCAGTGACTCATAACACCATCCAACAGTATAGCAGAGTTTGTTATGTTTCTGATCTCTGTGACTTCACATCAGAGCTCATCTTTATAAAAATGTTCATGCTATATAGGCATGCTGTCTCCCTTCCTGACATATAATGTAACCAAAGTACTTCATGAACAGCATCCCCAGATAAATTTAAGTTTTATCTGAAATTTATTTTTTACTATGAATTTTGCATTAGTCCTCGGCTCACCAAAATATTACACAGTGAGATGTAGGTGTCTTTTTCATATGAATATGTAGTAGTAAGGATTGCAGGTTATCCAGTCAAACCACATAATCTATGTAATTTAGGAAAGCGGTTGCCGGCTGCATCTCAGCAGTTGTCATGAGGCTCGGTCTAAGCAAAATGGCCAGGACCAGATGTAATGCTTATCACTTGGGATGTTTGCCAAACTGGAATACAAAGTGCAGCTTTGAAAAGTGAGCAACACTTCAAATCAGAACCGAGATCCACGTAGCCCTTTCTCACGCTACAAACCAGAACTTAGGGGATCCCATTCCATGCATTCTGGGTTCAGTTTCCATGTGCTTCAGAAATGGAGTACCATCACATGACGTAAGGGCACTTCCGGTAGGACTCCATGGGACTCGGTTTCTGCAGCACATGGAAACAGAGCCCAGAATGCATTTTCAGGAGTTGGGTGCTACTTGACTCCAAATGATTTAAGACAGGAAAAGACGAGGGAAAGACTGGGGAAGGATGGGGAAAGTACGTGGGATGGCTGGAACTTGATGGTAGGGAACATAGTAAGAGGATTTCCACCCCACTTTCTCCTCACTCATTGGATGACATCCACAGTTAACACAGCACTTTCCTGGGATGCAAACCAGAACTCATTTCTATGCAGCACTGTCATTGGTTTTATATAGTTTCTTATCTCCAAACACTAATTTAAAATATTGCAAAATAAGCTAAAATAAAAATGGGAAACTCCAGGGGATGCATCCATCTGAAAGGCAGGAAATCCTTAATGCCTGCCTGAATTGATCACCAAAAGAACAGACTGGCAGGAACCAGCACAATCTGAGCCACTCTCAGGAACATGGCATTTGGAGAGAAGAATGCTGATCTCAATCTCTGTTTAGAATTGTAGGAGTACTACTTCCACAGATAAACTCTTCACACTTCTTCCTAGTAAGTCAGACCATTAAAACCTAGTAAATCAGACCATTCTATGTCTATACCAGTGGTCCCCAAGAACTAAAATATGGCCTCACCATTACTACACTGTTGCAATGAGATTGACTGGTCTCATGAAACCCTCATAGAGCTGAGGCAATGGGGATGTTGGGAGGGGAGAGGCTGACTACCCACAAAAGGCACGACAAGCTTCCTGACTGCTGCTTCTCCTCCTCCCTCCCCCTGAGTGGAGCCGTTCCATGTGGCATGTCCTGTTTTGTTCCTGAAACAGCCTTACAACAAGAGCAAAAGTAAGCAAAAAAGCTTTACTTCAGCAAAATAATAATAACACAACAAACAGCAGTAAAGGAAACATAAGGTAGACTTCAAAAGCAATGCAAGATCTTACAGCAGACATAAAACAAAAGTCTTTGGCAACAAGTCTTCACAGCAGATAGGAGCAAGAGTCGTTGGCAAAAAAAAAGGCTTACAGTGTACAGTAACAAGAGCCTGTTGCAAGAAGTCTTTTGCAAAGCCAACGCTGTAGCTGTAGCATGTAGACTGGACTACAAACACGCCAAGTAGGTCAGTTGCTGCCAGCACTGACTACTGGCTTTGCTGCTGATTTATAGCCCTGAGCCCCCAGCACAGATGCACCTAGGGTGAGATCTGATTGCTCAGCATTTTTGCTGTGAATCTAGCTGACCTTCTCCTTTCTTTTGCCTTTCACTGTTCTAAAAATTTAGGGACTTGTAGTATGTCTTCCTTGCCTTCCCCTTCCTCCTCAACACTTGCCCCCAAATTCCCAAGTGCTACCTCTTCAGCCTCTTGTTCTACTTCCTCCTCATAAGCAGAAGAGTAGTCCACAACATGGCACCTGGAAGTGGGGATGCTTTGGTGTCTTGGTTTTTAGACCTGTTCCTGGAGTTACTTGGGGTGCTGATTCAGAAAATTGCACTGGATCGACCACATGAGCTCTAGATTATTAAATATGGTTTTCTGTGGTTGAGCAGTTGGCGAATACCAGATGGCATAAGTTCTCTATCAGAAACTAGAGCTGATGCGGTCTATCCAGTGTAAATTTCTGAATCAGCACCCCAAATAACCAAACCAAATCAAAAGTTGATCAAAAACTGATTCTTAACCTTCTTGGTACTAATGTTGGAGAGTGGTCTCTGGTCAAAGTGTTCTCTGGTCAAGTGGTCCCTGGTCAAAAAAGGTTGGGAACCACTGGTCTACACAAACTCAATAGTAGCAACCCAGTTTACTTGCTGAATTTTTCTTACACAGGTTCTGAATGAATCCACAAATATTGGGAATTGAGTTTAACTATCTGCTCTTTCAAAAGATTAACAGTGTGTCACTGCTCATTTTGCAATAAGTAAAAAAACACCAGAATGTAGTTATTAAAATGCAATCCTAAATCCAGTAATTTTTTTGCTTTGATATGGCAGTGTTTTCTGAAGAACAGTTGCTTAGTTTCTTAAGACAAAAACACGCAGCTTTCGCAAGAGCTGAAGGTTAATATAATCAAAAGCATCAAGAAACACAAGTTCAAAGTAAAGGGATTTGTACTGTTTGTTGTTCTGTCATATTCTGGAAACAGAAGCTAGTGTCTGTTAAAATATCAACAAAAGCATATAACGATAAAATACCCAATATTAAAATCACAGCGAATCATCTCAAAACAAACTAAAGCAAGCAGTAAAACATTCTTAATTCAAATGAAGCGAAAGAAATAAACAGAACAATCTGAATTTTAAATCAGCCATCCTAATCCTTTAAATCCTATTCAAATAGTAAAGTGCAACATTTTGTTCAAAGCTCCAGGGGCTTAATACTAGCAGTTATTTCAAATTTTACAATTTTTCTACATGGGAAATATGTCTGTGCAGCAAGTTGTGTGAAAGCCACTTTAAATTAGTCACAGACTTTCGATGTAAGAAAACTAATCTGAAATGGCTGTGCCCACATACAAGGTAATCTTCAACAAGGAAACACACACAGGGTAGGATTTAAGAGCCAAGTGTTCTGTTTTACACATAACCATGCTAGCAGATCCAGTCCTATAAATAAGCAAAATGAGGAAAATTTGCCAGGTAGCAGATGCTAGGATGCAGTAGTGGTATTTCATCAAATCATAAAGTTGAAAGAGACCACACAAGCCATCCAGTTGAACTCTCTGCAGAAAAAGCACAACAGATAGCTATTTAAAAGCCTCCAAAGAAGGAGCTTCCACCACACTCCAAGGCAGTGAGTTCCACTGTTGAACAATTTTTATGGTCAGGAAGTTCGTCCTAAAGTTCGTCTTCCTTATGACGTCCTTTTAAATATTTAAACACGGCTATCATGTCCCCTCTCAACCTTCTCTTCTGCAGGCTAAACAGGCCCAGCTCTTCCAGCCACTCCTCATAGGTCATGGTTTCCAGACTATTGATCACTTTAGTCTTCCTCTTCTGGACACATTCCAGCTTGTCAATATCTCTCTTGATTTGTCATGCCCAGAATTGGAAACAGTATTCCAGGTGAGGTATGACCAAAGCCGAATAGAGGACCAGCATAACATCCCTTGATCTAAACACTATACTACTTTTGAGGCAGCCCAAATCGCATTGGCTTTTTTGGTTGCTGCATCACACTGTTGGCTCATATTCAATTTATGGTCTGCTAAGACTCCAAGATCTCTTTCCCAATTCTTTCTTCTTGAATCCTTCATTTGTGATTTAGTGGTTATTGATAGACTCACATATCGTAACAATATGGTTGGTAAATAGACACATTGATAAAAAGGAAGTAGAACCTTAGATTCCAGTTTTCCTTTTTCCAAAAACATAGAAGACACTTTTTTTTCAGCTGGATTTTTCTTGTGCCTCCTCAGGATTTAATAGTTAGGAAAATAACATAGAATATGATATCACTCACCATTATCTTCTCGTTCAGACATACAGAGTCTGTCTGTTGTACTACTGTCAGATTGGTCACTGAATCCTATGGACAGATAATCCAGTGCAATTTCTTGCTGAGATTTAACCAGATACTCTCCATTCTGTTCATCTGATTCCTTATTTGATGAAATAAAAGCACAATATGATCATAGTGTAACAACCACTGGATTTTTTTATTTTTGTGGTAAGAACAGTTGAGTGCAAATTAACATTTCACTGGGATATAGTTGCAATACTAATTCCATACATAAATAAAATTAATACACTATGCAAAACCTACTTAGAAAATTTAGGTAATCTTGCTAACAAATAAATAAAGCATGTCCTATCAACCCCATGTAGTATATTTGATGGAATATTGCCTAACTAACCATAAACAATGTGGAATGAATGATAGTTTTTATACTAATTACAATCTTTGAATGACTGTCACAAGACAAAACAATTTATTTTCAGCCATGATTCCAAATTCTAAATTCAGTTTACAAGTGAGTTATAAATAGAAATTTTCAGATTTTTTTGAGCCATTGGGAAAAAATGTTCATTTCCCCCCAGTTTTCTGGGTTTTTCAATTCTGGGTTGGGTGGAAATGGAAATTTCTAGAAAATGTAACCTTTATATACTGAAAGTAATTTCGTTCCTTTAGAACAGTGGTTCTCAACCTCTGGGTCCCTAGTTGTTTTGGCCTTCAACTTCCAGAAATCCCATCCAGTTTACCAGCTGTTAGGATTTCTGGGAGTTGAAGGCCAAAACATCTGGAGACCCACAGGTTGAGAACCACTGCTTTAGAAATATTAATGCATTGTTGCATGTAATAAAAGGAAATACATAAAATAGAGACACCAGATAGAGATGGTTGAAAGAAAAAATAAAACTTTGTGAAATTGTTGATGTATAAGAAACTGTGCAAAGATGGAAGTCAATTTTAAGCTAAGGTTTTTTGTCCCTCCCCTTTTTTTCTTATCTTTTTTCTTCTCTGTTTTGTTGTGTTGTGTTTGTTTGGAATATTGTTAACATTCTTGAATCCCTTTTTCTTTTCCCCCCTTTCTTATTTCATGTCTTATATTGCTTTTATTTTAATTGTATGTTAAAAGCATTAATAAAAATTGATTCAATAAAAAAAGAAATATTAATGCATTGTTTATAACTTGGCTAAACATGAAATTATTATGTTTGAGATATTACATGTACATCTCATTCAGAAAATACTAACAATTGCAAATTGAATTTCCTTTTTAAAACCCTGCTTTGTTCCGAATTAATTAGGTACTGGATTAGACCTGGGTCTTCCTGAAATCTGAGTCTAATCCAGTATGGGCCCTATTGGCACTGCCAAAAGCAGTCCACACAATTATCTTGGTTTTTCTGGACTGAATCAGCCTGGAAAACCCAGAGAACTGTAGCCACTACCCTTAAAACCTCCTAAAAATTAAAAATTACTTACCCAGAAATGGTGTGCCAGGAAAACGGGGGGGGGGGGGGGGAGGAAATTTCTACACGCCAGGAGACACGGCAATGGTGGCTGGGTAGGTTATTTTTAATTTTAAGGCTTTTCTGGGGGAGGGGTTCATTGTTGTCTGGGTGCCCTGCTGGAAGGTCTGGCAGGGCATCTAGACACCCCCCTACCCAGAAAAGTGTGGGTTTGTGAGGAGGTTTGTGGACTTTAACTCACATCCAATTGGGTCTCTTAAACCCAACTGGGCGCGGGTTAAAGGCCTGTGTGGAACCATTCTTTGTCTCAAAATTGACTGTGCATATTTTTGTAAAGAAAAACATAGGATAATATTTGTCCTTACATGAAGCACATCTATTTTTGCTTGGTGAAAATTCTGGGATCTAAGCTCTTGCATTCTTTTATGATTTTCTTGGTATTTTTCTTCAGCCAATTTTCTGAAAATAAATATAGCACTATTATTCAACATTAGAAATGGCAACTGACTTTCAATCAACTTATAGCAATTGTCATTCAAGTTACAGAATTACCATTTGTATGACAAAAATATCCCAAAGTTTTAGTGCAGTACAAGCAATCCCCAAGTTACAAACAAGGTTGGTTTTGTTGGTTGTTCTTGATTTGAATTTGTATGTAAATCAGAACAAGTACATTTTAAAATGTAACTCCAGACAAATATCTATCTACAGTAGAGTCTGATTTATCCAAGCAAAATGGGCCGGCAGAAGCTTGGATAAGCGAATATCTTGGATAATAAGCAGGGATTAAGGAAAAGCCTATTAAACATCAAATTAGGTTATGATTTTACAAATTAAGCACCAAAACATCATGTTATACAACAAATTTGACAGAAAAAGTAGTTGTAATTACTGTATTTACTAATTTAGCACCAAAATATCACAATGTATTGAAAACATTGACTACAAAAATGGCTTGGATAATCCAGAACCTTGGATAATCGATGCTTGGATAAGTGAGACTCTACTGTATCTATCTATCTATCTATCTATCTATCTATCTATCTATCTATCTATCTATCTATCTATCTGTCTGTGTGTGCCCCTGTTCAGAAGATTATACCTCACTTTCTGTCCCTGTAAGATAACCAGATTTTGAAAAATATGACATGTTGTGGAAACAATAATTTGCGATAAAGCTTCAGTGGAGACACCTTTACCCCATGAAAACTCTTCTAGGAATGAATTTTTCTTCCAAGGGGTAGATTTATCTCACTTTCTGTTGTCTCATCCCCGTTCTTAACTATGAGTCATTTGTAAGTCAGATGTTTGTAACTCGGGAACTTCCTGGATTTCAAATAATTAATTGTCTTTCCTCTTAACTAGACACTACTAAGTTAAAATACATTCTTGGGGTGACTAGTTGACTCCTTTCATTAGTAGCAATTGCTGCAAGAGATAATAAAGGACAGAAAATTAGTCACATCTCTTTTCTGTTCTTCCATTCTGAAATAGAAAGACCTGTATATATCTTCATCCTACCTTTTAAGCTATGCTTTGATCTTCCATCCTGGGTGTTGCTGGCCATGTAAATGAGGATGTTATGACAAATGAGGGTACCAAGCTACTCCTATTTAAAACATCAATGCATTCTCGTGTGAACATAAGACAGTAGAGGATGAAAATACAGTAGAGTCTCACTTATCCAACACTCACTTATCCAACGTTCTGGATTATCCAACGCATTTTTGTAGTCAATGTTTTCAATACATCGTGACATTTTGGTGCTAAATTCATAAATACAGTAATTACTACATAGCATTACTGCGTATTGAACTACTTTTACTGTCAAATTTGTTGTCTAACGTGATGTTTTCGTGCTTCATTTGTAAAATCATAACCTAATTTGATGATTAATAGGCATTTCCGTAGTCCCTCCTTATTATCCAACATATTTGCTTATCCAACGTTCTGCCGGCCCGTTTATGTTGGATAAGTGAGACTCTACTGTAACACTTTGCTTCTTACTTTAGCTTTTGTGCTGTCTCATCAGCGATATTTAACTTCCGCAGTCTCATTCGCTCACGTGGTGTCATTTTCTGCACTTCTGATAGAGCTCTCAGGGTTTGTAGATGTACTTTCTTCTGCCTGAATATGAAGAAAGGTGTTATGGCTGTAATAAAAATGTCTGCCTTGTAGGCAGTGAAGAATGCTATGGCATTCTCAAGTGCATTCTCCTAACTTGCATTGCTTGCAAAACTTCAACTTTATAGGCTAAGATTCAAAATACTGCAAAGTTGGTTGTTAGACAAAGGAAGTTGTAAAGCAGTCTTCCATAATGTCTTTCAGGTGTTTAAGTGTTGTGATGGAGTCTTTGAGTAGAGATACTACTATTTGTATTAGAAGAGACAGGAAAACTACTCGTGAGCAAGACTCCGATGAGGAGCAACAAAGGAAGAGAATCCGGGAAATACTTATGGAACCCACTGATGATGATACCTTTGAGGGTTTTGAAGGGGATTGTGGGGCTGGGAGTCAGGAGGATGGGATGTCAGACTCTGGGAGTGAGGAGATGGATTGGACTAGGGTTCAGGAGATCCGGGAGATTCTTGAGGAACCCACAAGCAGTGGTACATTTGAGGGATGGCACAGAGAAGATACAGATGGGTCCTGGGGAGTTATGGGTTTGGATAGAAGGTGGTCTGGCTGGAGAGATCGTAGAAGGGCTACAGCTGGAGGTGGGGCATTGGGCGACTCCAGCTCTGATGAGGATTTGCAGCAACCAGCTATGGATGGGGCGTTGGCTGGCTCAAGTTCGGAGGAGGATGTGTAGATAAAAGTAAGTTTGTTGCTAATGTAACTTTACAATCGGCAAGGTGTTTTGTTGGGCCCTTTTCGGGATCTCTATTTCAGAAGACGTGTTTGGAAGACTGCTTTGGGATGTAAGTATTAACCCGGGTTTTTAGTGGCAATGGGGGCTGGCATTGTGTGGGTTTGCGCTGGATTGTCCTGTGTTGGTTTTATGCATTAGCTATCAGCTTGCCTCCGTCGCTTTGGCTCTTTGTGTTGACCGTGGACTGGAACTCGACGTCTGTGACTTCTCCCTGACAACTTGGACTGGAACTCGGTACCTGTGACTTCACCTTAATGGCTTGGATTGGAACTCGATGTCTGTGATTTTCCCCTAACGACATGGACTGGAACTCGACGTCTGTGACTTCTCCCTAATGACGCGGACTGGATGTGGCAGCTGTGACTTCTCCTTTACAACGTGGTTTTGCTTTAACAACGTTTTGGGGCATAGCATGGCCGCTGGTCACTGTGGGTGGTTGCTGGTAGCTTTCTTGTGTTTGTTTAGCTCCACTGAGTAGGTGGAGCGAGTTTTCAGCCGTTTCGGCTTAGTTTGTTTTTAATCCGGATTAATCCGGTTTTTTAAGTTATTTTTAGAAATTGTTATCTCACACTGAAGAGAAATGTTTTGAGCCTCTTTTGGGTTGTTTCTTAGGCTCCTTTGTGTTGTTTTTGCAATAAACTGAGTTGTTTATATTGGCTGGCGTCTGACTCGTAACATTAGGAGTTAGCTCCAGTCTGCATGGCGAGTGATTAAGAAAGGCAGAAACCTTCATACAAAATATATGGAAGGCATCATATCAGAAAGCTTGTTTTTCACTTTTGTTTGTTAAACAGACGCTTCCCCATGTTATAGAGCTAACTCTTTGAAACTGAAAAGTTGCAAAAACAGCTTGTGATATGGAATAAGGATCAGATATATTATACAGAAGAGGAAGTAATCATAAGATTGTCTGGGGAGGCCCTGCTCTCGGTCCTGCCTCCCTCGCAGGCGCGATTGGCGGGGACAAGAGACAGGGCCTTCTCAGTGGTAGCTCCTCGACTGTGCAATTTCCTCCCTAGGGATATTAGATTAGCTCCCTCCCTCCTGACCTTCTGTAAGAGAGTGAAAACATGACTTTGTGATCAAGCCTTTGGAGAACTTGTGCAATAGATAGATATCGAATTATGTGCATTGACTATTGGAACGGCCTGGATTATAATTGTGGATAGCGTGGTTAATAACTAAAGTATTGTTTTAATTGTTTTTTAAATGTTTTAATGTATTTTATAATTCTATTTTTAAAAGTTTATTTTAATTGTATATTGTTTTAAGGCATCGAATTGTTGCCTATGTGTAAAGCCATCTTGAGTCCCCTCTGAGATTGAGAAAGGCGGGGTAGAAATGTCGTAAATAAATAAATAAAATCATGTTCATTGTACTCACAAGCACACATTTACATCCATATCAGCTAAGTAGTAAGCCCCTTTGACCTAAAAGCACCTTACATTTAAGTGTCTACCTAAAATCTCAGCCTGCATATGCCTAAAGTGCTTTTGGATCCTGCTCATAATATCTTAGTTTAGATACTTAATTCTTCACCTGTTATAGTTAGGAGCTTCATAAGAAAAAAAAATGTGGAAGTACTGAAGAAATGTCACTTCTAATAATTAGGTTGGATCCAATTAAGAATGAGTTAGTAATGATAGTCTCACAGATTTCACTGGGAACCAAATACAATGAACCTAATCAAGATCCAGTCCATTGTCATAAAGTTGACAAATAGTTACTTAACACCTCTAAGGTATTGAAAAGCAAAATTAAAAAAATAGAATTATTAAAATCAAGCTGTCATACTTTGATGATATATGAAATTGTATCTATCTGCAAAAAAATTCTTAATTTACAATTATAATGTAATTTTGAAACATTGCATGAACAAAATAATGGCAAATCTGTATCCTTAGAAAGATTTTCAAAATGTAACCTGGCAAGACATTATTAAAATATACTGAACATTAACACTGGGGGAAGCTCTAATTGAATTAACTTTGAATGCCACACTTTATAATTAAATTATGTGCACTTTGACCTTTGAACTCACTTCATGTGACATGTGTGATATTAATTATTTCCTTCAAAAAGCACAAAGGGTGCTTTAATAATAACTTTTGAAATGAAAACGCATATTGACGACCTTCTCATCTGACCCCATTATGTAGCATTCCACAAATAAAGAATGTAGCTGGCAATTTAAACTGAAGAGTATTGACTATGAAGCATACTGCCTTATTTTAATAATTGCTTTTAAGCATACAACAAAGGTATGAGAATCTGCTCTCTTGACTCAATGTTAAGATTGGATGTGCTAGGTGTCATTTTAATTTAAAACCTTTACACCACAAAGCCATTCCTTTTTTAAAGCACTAATACTACAAAAGAATTTGAATTCTTTTTAAGAATGCAGAAGTTACATTGAATTCCACCCAATAACAGGAATAAAGTCTTTGCCTGATGATGGAATGACATCACGAAGAGGTTCATTCCTAAGAAGGAAGTCACAAACCCTAAATGTAGCCACTGAAAAGACTGTCTCACATCCCTACCAGTTGGTGAAGCTGGTGAGACTGGGAGGATGGCTTCTCCTGAGGATCTCAGGGTGTGGGGAAGGATTATATGGGAAGATCTTGGCCCCATCTACACTGCCATACTATCCAATGTCAGAGTGCAATTTAACAGAATTGAACTGCATTATATGGCAGTGTAAACTCGTATAATTCAATGTAATGCAGTTAAACTGCATTCTGAAACTGCATTATTTGGCAGTGTAAATGGGGTCATACTCTGCCACATAGTCTGGACTTAAATTATACATATTTATTTATTTACAGTATTTATATTCCGCCCTTCTCACCCCGAAAGGGACTCAGGGCGGATCACATTATACACATATAGGGCAAACATTCAATGCCCATATACACATAGAACCGAGACAGAGACAGACAGACGCAGAGGCAATTTAACCTTCTCCTGAGGGGATGTTCGATTCTGACCACAGGGGGGAGCAGCTGCTTCATCATCCACTCTGACCGCACTTTCTCATTCCAACGTCGTAAATTAGTTAAATTTGCCTCCCCACTTTTTATAAGTGGTACCTTATTTCCTACTTGATAGATGCAACTATCTTTCGGGTTGCTAGTAGTATTGCAGTAGGCTGCTCACCAGCCTGTGCCACAGCCCGGCCCCAATACTGGAACATACTGGAACAATGCTGCAGAAGTCACCTAACTTGCCACTTAGT
Organism: Anolis carolinensis; assembly: GCF_035594765.1. NCBI lineage: Eukaryota > Metazoa > Chordata > Lepidosauria > Squamata > Anolidae > Anolis > Anolis carolinensis. Next base: position 69,094,605 of record NC_085846.1, read on the forward strand.
GTCACACCTCTAACTCCGCCCTCTAGCCAGGGCCCTCTAAGATATATTGCGACCCAAGGCAAAGCAATGAATGGTACCCCTGAACCATTCAAGTCAAAGAGCATGCTACCCAAAGTCAGGAAGCAACTCCCTTTCTGACAGTAAACACAACAAATTCAACTAGTCCATCATTTGCTGTCTTTTCCAACACTCTCTTCTTCTAAACCTCCATTTTCAACTGCTGCTTTCCTTTCCCAATAAAGATATTGCCTGACTGGACGCACAAGAACAGAGCAGAGCACTGCTCTGTATAAAACCCTCTGCTATAGAGGCAATAGCTGTGTTGGAAGAAGATGGTCGAGACCAATAATTGAGATATGGACAGTGAAGGAGGATGGGTAACGTTATTTCACTTGATGGAGTACTCCACTCCTCTCCAAAATCCGTTAAGCATTAGAATTAAGGTAAAGGTTTCCCCTGACGTTAAGTCCAGTCATGTCTGACTCTGGGGGTTGTTGCTCATCTCCATTTCTAAGCCGAAGAGCTGGCGTTGTCCATAGACACCTCCAAGGTCATGTGGCCGGCATGACTGCATGGAGCGCCATTACCTTCCCGCCGGAGCGGTACCTATTGATCAACTCACATTGGCATGTTTTCGAACTGCTAGGTTGGCAGGAACTGGAGCTAACAGCTCACGTCACTCCCGGGGTTTGAACCTGGGACCTTTTGGTCTGCAAGTTCAGCAGCTCAGCGCTTTGCCACCGGGGGATTAGAATTACATGTGCCCGATCCTGGATCTAATTTGAAATATCCTTGAAGTCATATGCATACATTCTAAGACACATACACAATTACCCTGTGGATACGTGAAACCATAAATAATTGTAAACCCTATATTTTGAACTATATTTGGACTGGAAACATACCATAAAATCACACTAGAGAACCTAAAGGGCCCACAAACACTTTCAAAGAGGGGGATGTTTTTGAAGTATGGCTACATTGAACCATAGCACCTTAACTTCCTTCATGTTTACAAGTTTCACTCAGTGCACTTTGCCCAGTCCATTGTATGATTTTATTGCTGTGTTTTATCATGTGTTTTATAAGGACTGTGATTTTATTTTATGCCTTTTGATTTTATTTGTGTGTTTTTTGTATTTGATACCACTGCATGCTTGTTTTATATCTGTGAGCCGCCCTGAGTCCCTCTGGGGAGATGGTGGAGGGGTATAAAATTAAAATAATAATAATAATAATAATAATAATAATAATAATAATAATAATATTATTATTATTATTATTATTATTATTATTATTATTATTATTATTATTATAATAATAAATGGGGGTGCACTGTATAAAGACATAGGTGTGTAAGTTAGATATGTCCCTCTTGATTGACTTCTAATCACAGTGAACCAACACAAGAGATATTAAAAACCCCATACTGTATAGGTTTTGACTATTTATGATAGAAAAGAGAAAAGAAAATGAAACGATCTATTCACAGTAGCTGTTGATTAATGAAGTAAACTAACCACAATTGTGGGATAGCAGAGAAGCAGCAAGCCCAAATGGATAAGAATTTAATTACCAACACTGAAATATCAGTTAATTATTCCAGCATGGTGTCATGGTATTGCTTAAATTAAATCAGCTTAACATGTGATCATGTAAAATAGAATGTGCTCTTTATGTTGTTATAGGAAATAATGCAAACAATTATCCTTGGAGTTATTGCAAATCAAATGGTATCTCATATATGAGTACAGTGAAAGCCATTATCACTGTTTGTAGTATTTTAAAGAGAGCACCGAAAAATATGTACAAGTTGGTGATTTTGTCTCACACATTTCTGGTTTTCTTTTGTTCCATACTCACATAACTTTAGTGATAAAACTGTTTTCTTCTGGTGTACTGGGGACCAGCTTCTTCATAGTCGTATTTGTCACTTTATATTTCATAATCTACAAGATAAAACAAAGTAACACCAACCACAACCAAGTGTTTCTTAATTATTTTTTCCAAAGAAATATAGTGTACGCTTGTTGTAGTTGCAGAAACATTGCAGATTCTAAACAGGGCTAAACTAGATGCAGCAGTGACCCTACAAGAGGGAAGAGGTGCTTTTGATGTTTTGAAGAGAAAATGCCATAAGAATCTTGAACAGCTTTCAAAGTCAACACATTTATTATAGTTTAAGTTGTGGAATCGAGTCCATTTTCCTGGGAAGCCTCAAGGAAGAACATTACATGATTCAGAGCCAACTCTACACTTTAGTGGAGGGAGGCCACCCCCTCAAATAATAAATCAAGTCATGAAGGAGCAGCACATTTCGGTGATTTAATTGGTGAGTGTTGTATTTTTACAGTGTGGTAGAGGGAGTGATACATGTGGGATTTTCTGCCTCATGAGGCAAACAAACCAAAAAAACAACAAAATATGAGTGTCTTTGGATATAATGCAGCCTAACCTGAAAAGATGGGTCAGAAGCAAAGCATCATTTGCTGTTCTATCTCAGGCAGTAAATGTTTATAAGCAAGCTGAGCCTAAACAAACCCCAACTCCATTTTATTCCTCTAGATCAGCAGTTCTCAAACTGTGGGTCCTCAGGTGTCTTGACCTACAACTCCCAGAAATCCCAGCCAGTTTACCAACTGTTAGGATTTCTGGGAGTTGAAGGCCAAAACATCTGGGGACCCATAAGTTGAGAACCACTGATCTAGATCAACTACTACAGTTAGGATCCCTACGAATATCCTGGAACACTCTCTACTTCATTCAAAAAATGTTGCATTGGCAGAGCTCAGATGGTGTTGTTTGTATTTTGGTGTCAATATCAACTGTTGTGGGACTGTCTACAAGTGTCACTCTCGACTTCTGAAAAGATTCCATCCGCGTTGCCTCTGAAAACTCCTGCAAATCTCTTGGGAAGATAGACAGTCAAATATCAGCATTCTGGAAGAAGTAAAGACCACCAGCACTGAAGCAATTATGCTTTTCCAGCAACTTCGCTGGACTCTCAAAGCGGTTACTTTACTCTCAGCTCAAGAATGGAAAATGGACAGCCAAAGAGATTTAAAGGTAGACTTAAAGTTAACCTTAAAAAATGTGGAACAAACACCAAGACCTCGGAAGCCTTGACCCTCAAGCATTCTAACTGGAGGTTAGCTGTTACCAACAGTGCTGGGGATTTTGAAGAGGCATGAATTGAGGGCAAAACAGAGAAATGTGCCAAGAGGAAGGTCCATCAAGCAAACACTTGTGACCGTCTTCTACTTGGAAACATATGTCCTCATTGTAATAGATTATGTGGATCCAGAACAGGTCTCTACAGTAGTGTTGTGTGCAGTATTTGTGTCATCTGTTTCATTCGTGTATTCATTTCTTACTGTCCATTCGGATGCATGAAACGAAAGATGCCATTTTCAGACGAAAGAAAAGGTGACACAAAACAGAAAGCTGAACAAAAACTGTGCTTAGCTTTCATTTTTGAGCCATGTGGCATCCACTCTTTTTTGTGTAAAACCTTCTTCCTCCCCCTATTGATTTTTTTTTAAAAGAAATATATTTCAAAGGAAATAAATTGTTGGGCTTCGCTTGTCTGTTTAGAAATCAAACCTGCCTCTCTCTCTATAACTAGCCCTTGGAAAAACTACCTTTTTATTTCTCCCTATCTCTCTGTATTGCCTGTGGCTTGGTCCTCCCTCTCCTTTGGGTTGTATAGAGAACAAATACAATAGGGTAGCCTTATTATTTGTTATAGATTACATATATTTTTGAAAGCAAAGACATTTTTGGGGTCCTGTCTCTATTCAAACCTTCAGCCTCTCTCTAAAACTGGCCCTTAGAAGAACTATAATTATTTTCTTCCAATGGTCTGAAAAAATTTGTTTCTTTCGGACACAAGACAAAATCCCATTTGAATAGATGCTCCATTTCTGGAAGTGGAGATGAAAACAAAAATGAGCCGAAATGAATGAAACAAAACAAAACAGATCGCGAATACATACAAATGCACACCACTACTCTACAGTCACTTGCGGGCCCACTGGCAAGACTCTACCCTTGAAAGACAATCATACTTGGCCACGAGTGATCACCGATGATATGACATTTAGTAAGTCCATGCATTTGTGATGATCAATATCAGCTTGACAGCACCAGGACACAATAATAATAACAGTAGGGAAAAGATTTACAACAGAAGTATTATGTGCCAAGCAACTTGGCAATGATTCATTCTGCTTCTTTGTTCTGTGTGATATGACATAATGAAAGTAAATGGGTAATGTACCATATGAGCTTCTGTGGCTTTGGAAGGGCTTGCAAGAAAATCAGTGCTGGGAAATAAGATTCCTAGTTGGAAGGGAACAATTTCCTTTTCTTCTTCCTTCTTTACTTAGCAATTACAAGTAATAAATAGCTAGGAGAGCAACTTCCATGTCAAGAAAAGGAAAGAAGGAGTCTCAAAAACAGCAATACTGCAAAGGACAAACAGGATAAGGTCAAATGAGAATGGGGGAAAAGGGAGAAACTTGCACTAACAAATATGTGTATGTACACACAATGGCAATTTGTTTGTTCATGCAGAGGGTTCGAGATAAATACTAGAGATTACAAACAAGTTAGGGAACCCAAAGAGAAGGTGCTAGAAAGACAATATCTATCATGTGGTCTCTGTATGTATCTAAGATCTCTCGAGTAGAGATTCATTTTTCAAAGTCTACTCTAGTCTAGACCTTTTTTTATTTATCACAGTGATTTTACAGGCTGTCCATGTAAGTTGAATATGCAAGTCACCGTTTAAAGATAAGGTTTCATGTCCCAGAAAATTTACTGTAGTTACGACAAGTTGTACACTGACAAGAAATGTGGAAAAAGGCCCATTTGAAGTGTATCTGTTTTCAAATAAATATAGCACGCTCATTCCAACAGCATATTTAGAAAATAAAATTAAGCCAGACAACACTGTTAAATACCTTATACAACAATTCTGTGCACGAAGTCTCATGATGGAAAGTGCTGTATAAGGCGGTTTAAGTGTATACCTTGCATCTTTTATAGGAGTCATTCTTTTTTAAAAAGAATGTTGCTAAAAGCTAAGAGCTGTCCCTGCTTTAACACACACTGCTTCACAAAACCTATTTCTGTATTCAAAATACCTGTAATTGATCAGCAATGTATGGAATTCTTAAAATCTCTGTAGCTGATGGCCTCAGTGAAGGATCCTTGCTCAGCATACTGAAATATTAATGACATGAAACAAATCAATTCTCATACTAACTAAAACCACTGAGGGCAAAATCAGTGCACAACTGTCAAAATAACCTACCAGTGTAGCACTTCATCCAGTTCTCTTGGATACATATCGGGAAGGGAAGGGGTCTCACCCTCCACAATTTTTAGAACAATTGATAAAAAATTATGACCAGTAAATGCATGATCCAAGCAGCACATCTCATACAAAATACATCCTAGTGACCTAGAAGATGAGATGGAAAAAAGGAAGGAAATTCAAGGACAAAGAAAAATATTCAGTTATTTATTCAGTGACTGCTTTCAATGTTGTTCACTTTGATCCTTGTGATAAGAAACAACATTGGGAGGGCTCACGAGAGAGCCAAGCAAGAGTTGTAAACTATAGTCTTCCATGATCTTGGCTCAGCACCTCCTTCCCAATGTCATAAGAGGTTGGGGCAGTTGTGATAGGATTCATCTCATCTAGGATTTTGGACACTTAAGAAATCCTTTTCTGAACACACATGGTTTATTCTCAAGCCCCAAATCATGATCAATTGCCACAAAACCATGCTATCTCATCACTTTTTAGGCCTAAAGAAATGTTTAAGAGTCATGATGGTGACTATGTTTAATCTTGTTAAAAAGAACTTTACATCAGTATAGCAGCATATATGTTGAAATAGCTGCATGCTTATTGCCAGAAAAAGGAAAGCTAAATTGTATAATAGACCCCAATAGAAAGAAACATACAATTTTTTAAGATATACATTAGTATGACTTACTTAATCATTAATTGGGAAAAAATGCTGCCTACTTACCAAATGTCTGATTTTGTGTCATAACCTTGATGTTGCAAAGCCTCTGGACTCATGTAGAAAGGTGTCCCGGTAAATGTAGTTGCTAAATCGCAAGACCCCATCAAGAGTCGAGAAACTCCAAAATCCCCTTGAAAAAAATATTTGGAAAATTAATTAATTGGAAGAAAAATTATAAGGAAAAATGATGCAAATTCAGTAACTTGAAGACAAAAAAACCCCTAAGATCTAAGTCAGTGATGGCCAACCTATGTGTCAGCACTGACACGCCTAGCCATTTTTGCTGACACACTGCCGCATGCAGATTGATTGGATGACTATGTCTTTTATGGCCAAATTTGGTGTGATTTGGTCCAGTGCTTTTGTTGTTTACTCCATGGTAACTATGCAAATTACATTTATATATATCATTCTATTATTATTGTAGTATATTGTCATATTATTACCATAATATTATTATTATATTATTCATTAATCATTGAAACTAGAATAGAGAGAAATCAGCGTGGAAACTGCAAGAGGTATCATAGATTGTTGTACATGAAAATAATGGTAGTAAATAGTTTTTGATTTACTAAATACAGTTATATATTACAATTATACGTTTTTGTTATTTAAACTATAAATATTGCAAAATTATGGGGGTTTTTTTCCTCAAAGTGACACACCACCCAAGTCATGCTAGGTTTTTTGGTGAATTTTGACACACCAAATGCAAAAGGTTGCCCATCATTGGTCTAAGTCATTAGATTGACAGTATCATTGCATTTAGTCATGTAAAATAGACTCTAGTAATAGCTTGGAGTTAGCTAGTTCATTAATTTTTTTGCATTATCAAGCTGGTACATTTTCTAAAGACATGAGTTAATCCTTTACATTTCTTGATTAATCTCATCCAGTAACATATGCATTCATTTTATAGTGTTACAGTTCAGGGAAGTAGATAGCTCAGAGATTCAATAACAAAGGAAGACCAAAGGACAAGAAATATTAGGATTGCAAAAAATGCATCACTTTGCTTTGTTGCCAAGATGGCCAAAAAAAGGCAATAGAAATGTTAGGAAGCAACTAAAGAATTGTGATAGAGAAGCTAGTAAAGAAAAGTGATTAGATTGACAAGTCTAGAACCAGTTTGAAACCAGGGAAGTGATTACATTGAACCTGAAACTTGGTCTCAAACCACTGTGCAGCCCCCTCCCCCCCATTTCCTGCAGAGATGCACATCAGTGCACCAAAGGCATATAGGACTGGGGGGAAGCAAAGGACAGTTGAAAGTGGAGGTAAGCAGTTACTCCACCCAGAGGGTCAACTATTATTTATTTTTATTTATTACAGTATTTGTATCCCACCCTTCTCACCCAATAGGGGACTCAGGGGGGCTCAAAATAAAAGCACATATATAAAAATAATACAATACATTGCGAATCAATTAAAATTAAATAGGGTTGTTGTATGTCTACCTCACAACCTCTGAGGATGCCTGCCATAGATGTGGGCAAAACGTCAGGAGAGAATACTTCTGGAACATGGCCACACAGCCCGAAAGACATACAACAACCCTGTGATCCCGGCCATGAAAGCCTTCGACAACACATTAAAATTAAATACATTAAACATTCATAAAATACACTTATAAATATACAGATAGGCGCACTCTGAGTCTAAAAGACTGGGTCTGTCATTGAGTTCCAACACACATAATAGTAGTTAATGCTGCTATTATTGTTCGAAGGCCTGGTCCCACAACCAGGTCTTAACTTTTCTATGGAAAGATAGGAGGGAGGGAGCCTGCCTGACTTCGCTGGGGAGGGCGTTCCATAGGCGGGGAGCCACTACTGAAAAGGACCTGTCTCTCGTCCCCGCCAGCCGCACCTGTGAGGCTGGCGGGACCACCAGCAGGGCCTCACCTGAGGATCTTAAATTTTGAGGTGGGTCGTAGTGGGAGTCACGTTCGGACAGATAAGGTGGGTCGGAACCATTTAGAGCAGGGGTCCCCAAACTTTTTAAACAGGGCCAGTTCACGATCCTTCGGACCGTTGGAGGGCCGGACTATAGTTGGCCACCGAGCAATAATAATTAATAACAACAACAACAACAACAACAACAATAATAATAAAGACGGTTGGAAAAGACCCTTTGGGCCGTTGAGTCCAATCCCCATTTGCCTTTGTGCACCGAAAGCACAAGCAAAGCACCCCTGACAGATGGTCACCCAGCCTCAATGTTAATAATAATAATAATAATAATAATAATAATAATAATAATAATAATAAAGAGGGTTGGAAGACGGCCCCTTGGGCCATTTAGTCCAACCCCTTTCTGCCTTTGTGCACCAAAAGCACAAGCAAAGTATCCCTGACAGATGGCCATCCAGCCTCAATGTTAATAATAATAATAATAATAATAATAATATAATAATAATAATAATAATAATAATAATAATAATAATAATAATGGTTGTAAGAGAAGAAGAGACCCCTTCGGTCATTTAGCCCAACCCCCTTCTGCTCTTGTGCCGTGGGGGCCGGATAAATGGCTTCGATGGGCCGCATCCGGCCCCCGGGCCTTAGTTTGGGGACCCCTGATTTAGAGCTTTATAGGCTAAAGCCAGCACTTTGAATTGTGCTCGGTAGCTGGTCGGCAGCCAGTGTAGCTGGCATAACAGAGGAGTAGTATGCTCCGTGTAAGCCGCTCCGGTTATTAATCTGGCTGCCTCCCGTTGGACTAATTGAAGCTTCCGAACAGTCTTCAAAGGCAGCCCCACATAGAGTGTTTTGCAGTAGTCTAAACAGGATGTAACAAGAATGTGGACCACTGTGGCCAAGTTCAGCTTCCCAAGGTACCGGTACAGCTGACGCACAAGTTTTAACTGTGCGAAGGCTCCCCTAGCCACCACTGAGACCTGGGGCTCCAGGCTCAACAATGAGTCTAGGATCACCCCCAGACTGCGAACCTGAGCCTTCAGGGGGAGTGTGACCCCATCCAGCACAGACTGTAACCCTATACCCTGTTCGGCCTTCTGACTGACAGCACGACCTCTGTCTTGTCTGGATTCAATTTCAAATTGTTGGCCCTCATCCAGACCAACACAGTGGCCAAACTCCCTACTGGCTTGCCATGCTCTTAAGACATTTCCTGGCAACTTCTTTACTGGATTCTTCACCACGCTTCAGCATGTGCGTGCGTCTACAATGTGTTCCACATTTGATGGAGCCAATTTCGCTCTGGATTTGGGATACACATGTATCTGCTGTGTCACCTTTTATGGCTAACTGTGACCTCTTTTAATGCTCTGCATCACTTTTAATGCATGTGAGTATTGGCAACATGCTTTTGTGGCTGCCGTTTTCAAGTCATTATAGTGTGAAGATGGGGCCTGAGTAACAAAGAAAAAATCCCAGGCAAACTGTAAATTTGCATGACACAAAACCACACAAGGACACACAATGTTCCTTGTAGGGCTGAGGAAGATGAACAGGAACTGCAGGTATTGAACTATCCAGGAGAAAGTTATTTTTAAATGTCAGTTCAAGCTGCTATTCTTAGCACCGAATTCAAAAACTAAGAAGAACAGACAAGTTCTTTCTCCTTCTGAAATGAGTACTATATTTCTACCACAGAAATTCAGGCTCACAACAAAATACTGGATCACCAAGTGCAATAAAACAGACAGTGAAATAAAGCTTATTGGTTATTAATTCCATCCATTAAAACAATCAGTAAATCTGTTCATGAAAGCAAACAGTATATTTGAAGATCTGAATAATAAAATCACATCTTTTGGAGAACACTTTATAAACTTGATGGATATATATATATATATATATACACACACACACAGTAGAGTCTCACTTATCCAAGCTTCGCTTATCCAAGCTTCTAGATTATCCAAGTCATTTTTGTAGTCAATGTTTTCAATATATCGTGATATTTTGGTGCTAAATTCGTAAATACAGTAATTACAACATAACATTACTGCGTATTGAACTACTTTTTCTGTCAAATTTGTTGTATAACATGATGTTTTGGTGCTTAATTTGTAAAATCATAACCTAATTTGATGTTTAATAGGCTTTTCCTTAATCCCTCCTTATTATCCAAGATATTCACTTATCCAAGCTTCTGCTGGCCTGTTTAGCTTGGATAAGTGAGACTCTATTGTATATATAATACACACATATACATACACATATACACCCCCCAAATAAAACACCTTCTGCTTCCAGAAGTCGAGAAATTAAATTTTAAAGGAAAAAAATACATTTTAAATTCTGCAATCTAAACATAAACTTTTTAAAAATTCCCAAAAATCAGCAGATGCATGAATATTTCTGAAACTTGGGGGGAATGATCCGTTATCTTATGTCATTACATAGAAAATTCAAGGAAATCTTGTGCTTTTTTTAAAAAAAAAATTGTTTGTAAAAACTTTGAAAATTCCCCAAAAATCTATGGATGAGTGAAATGTTTTGAAACATGATGGGCTAAATGTGATAAATGTGTTCTATAATTGCAGCATGTTTCATGCCAATAGCTGTAACAATGGGGGAGATAGGCATCCCCATTGGCACAGATAGGTTTCCCCATTGGCACAAATAAATACTTAACAAAAAGTAATGAAAAGTAGTTAAATTGCTATAGTTGTAAGTTAATAATTTTTAACTGATTTATATTGCACTATGTAATTTTTATATATGCGTTTTATTGTAAGCCGCCCTGAGTTCCCTGTTGGGTGAGAAGGGCGGGATATAAATATTGTAATAAATAAATAAATAAAATAGTTACGATACAGACCCTGTCCAATTTCGGAAAAGATTAGAAACAATTTCCCCCACCACCTAATTTCGTAATGAGTATTGAAACATTTTTTTCATTGATCGCACAGGCCTAATGGATATCCAAGATTCCTACACTGTGTTAATATGTCAAATGCAGTCTTTTGAAAAAAAAAATCAAAATGTTTTTAAACACCTAAATCAAATAGTGTATGTAAATGGATAGTGATATTAAAATGATCTATGACAATCTAAAAAGCACTTCTGGGAGGCAAGGAAATGAGGGCAGGCATTTTTGCACATTCTCTCCTGTGTTTTCAACGCTACACTGAAGAAAAAGCAGCCTCTACTAGACTTAAATATATATTAATACGCTTCTGCATATTAAATTCAACGACAGTAGGGGTCCAGTAATTCTCAAGCAACCAACAAAAATGAAGAACTAATACTTTAAATAACAAATAAAATCAAATCAATGTTTAGCAGAAATGTAAGTTCAATTCATTTCAATTAACTTTGCATTTTTTTTTTACTTAGTTAGCTTTTAATTATGGTATTTCAATATTAATGTCAAGTCAATACAGAATTCATGGCATGGTATAAAATGGGATATGTTAGTTAGGCCTACCTTTTAATAGTAACTCTCAAGCAATCCAAAAGGGCAATTATCTGGCAATTTACCAATCGCCATTGAGAGTCTATTGTATTTGTCCACCTAGCTCAGTTTTGCATTCTAAGCAGCTGCAGTTCTTCAAGGTAGCATAATAGCCACTAACATGACAGCACAGATAAAAAAGGAGTTCCTTAAATATGTAAAAGTGATTGTTTTTAAGATTTTCAAACTTATAGGACACTAGCTGTGCCCGGCCATGCGTTGCTGTGGTGAAGTATGGTGGTTTGGGAAATAAAGTATTGAGGAATTGGTGGTAGTTAAGGTCAAGGGTAAAGGTTTTCTCCTGACATTAAGTCCATTTAAATGGCAATATAGCCTTGAGTCTACACTGCCATATAATCCAGTTAAAATCAGATAATCTGTATTTTATAGGCAGTGTGGAAGAGACCTAAGTGAGGCCTAACTCTGCCTGTCCCCTGGGCTGAGTGGGTTGCTCGGAGACCAAGTGGGCGGAGCTTAGCCTTCTAACTGGCAGCAATTGGATAAAAACCATTCTTCCTCTCCCTCTAATTAGGACTTTATTTTTCTTTTGTTTTTGTTTTATGAACGTAGAGGCATGGATGAGAGGTTGTGCTGCCAAGTTTAGTGTTTCTGGGATGTGTAGTTTTGTTGTTTTGTCCTAGGCCGAAATTTCATTATCATTTTATATATATAGATAAAAATGTACATGAATATACACACAAGTACCCTAAAGAAAAAACTTCAACAAGGATTGTACAAGAAGTAGCTTTGTGTTCCATACAAGCAAATACCACTGTATATTTTCCACTGTAAAAGAAAAAATATCCAGAATTCCTCTCCATGGGTTGAAGTCACAGCTGACTGCTACCGCACAGATGAAACTGGTATACATACATTGGGGGGGGGGGGTCATCTCTTGAACCAAATGCACATATTTGTATGCATGACTGTATATTTTTTGCTCCCTTGGACAGGATGAATGAGGATATACTTTCCCTATCTATCTTACAGTATGTATTGACATCCAATATGCTATAGTTGCTAAGGGCATTATTCATAGATAATTCTGAATTATGTGCAGCATGAAAAGGGGTTTGAGACTCATGTGAATACAACAGTTTCACTAGAGAAAGTGCATGGAAACCATTCTCAGAATAAAGCAAGATAAATGGGTAAGAACAATACAACTCTCATTCTGATCTGTAACACTTAGCTAAGCTGATCAGAAGTCTGCTAGGCTGAGGAAATGGTATCTGGGGAAAGGACTGCAAATAATTATATCATGGGAGGAGGAACACAAATCGGTGTTTCTCGGATATACTGAGAACTAGCATCAGCACCCAGCATGCTCAGACAGTAGTGCAGACCTAGAACAGCTGCCCAACCATTTATTTATTTATTTACAGCATTTATATTCTGCCCTTCTCACCCCGAAGGGGACTCAGGGCGGATTACAATGAACACATATATGGCAAACATTCAATGCCAACAGACAAACAACATACAGTATAGACACACACAGAGGCATTTAACATTTTTCCAGCTTCACGATTCCGGCCACAGGGGGAGCTGTTGCTTCACCATCCACTAGTGGCTGTACTTCCTCATTCCTTTCCTCATGTTTTGCTGGCAGTTTTTATGGTGTTGTAAATTAGTTAAATTAGCCTCCTGTATAAAGCGTACTTAAATTTCCCTACTTGACAGATGCAACTGTCTTTCGGGGCTGCATAGGTCAACAGCAAGCTGGGCTATTTAATGGTCGGGGGCTTAACCCGACCCGGGCTTTGAACTCATGACCTCTCGGTCAGTAGTGATTTATTGCAGCTGGTTACTAGCCAGCTGTGCCACAGCCCATCCCAACCGTAGCCCCCTTCCTTCAGTGTTCCAGTAGGAAACCTTGAAGCTGCCACCTCCTCTGCAGTATCATTCTGTGTTATTACATAAGGTGAGTTTAACAGAAGAAGATCATGTTATGAAAATAATCTTACCAATTTTAACAAGATTATTTTTCAAAAAAATATTCTTAGCTTTCAAGTCTCTATGAAGAATTCGCCTGAAAATAAAGAAAAACAAAATCTTTAATCAATGATATAAAAACAATAATAAGAATGGGTTATTCTGGAAAATTAATTTTCTTTCCTATTATGAATTTTTTTTTCTTTCCCTAAAATACATTCGCCTTAATCCAAATTCAATGGATGTGATTTGGATGTGGATACCACTGATTTTAAATTGCATCTTAAACACACATGCGAATGAGTTAATCCCAGTTGACATTCAGTAATTTAACATCAGTGAAGGGATCTATACCAGGTATTTCAAGTGTCAAAATACATTCTTTTACCTTTTTAAATGTTAACTTTTCTATCTATTCCTTCATTTTCCATCTTCTTTCAAGCACCCCCAATGCTGCACTCTAAAACTTATGCTGCCCCCCTCCCAAAAAAAACCCCATGTATGTGTATATCCTGATATTTAAGAATATACACATTATTATCTAAGTACTAACTGGTATCAAGACTCAAAGGACACAAAATCTATTCCATCAGAAAATTATCAAAGTCCTTTCTTCAGCACAGTATGCACACACTAAATAAATAAATAGTCCTCTGAGACAAGCTGCCAAGTGAAGTAGAATAAAGTTGTTTGCTGTGGGAAGATCTGTAGCTATGAAAATATATTAAGCGGCCCAGAGTTTGCAGAGCTAGAAATTCGCCGAGTGAGCTTCTTTGTCATTTCTTCCTGTATGAAGGGAAGAAGCAAACCACAAATTGTACATGACTCTCAGCTGCCTGTTTCCATCAAAATCAGATTGAACTAGAATGAGGGGGATTCCTAATAAAAAGGGAAGGCAATATAAAGTTTTGCAACCTACGCTGGATCTCTGACTGTTTTACAATTCCGAATGAGAACATAGGTTGTTATGGCAAAAGCACCATTCCTAGATATTTGATGTTCAAAGAACTGCTTTTTAAAGTAAGTTTCGTATCTTATAAATGTCAGTTTATTAGGCAGTAGTGGACTAAGTGACTTGAAGATTGGGTTGCTGACCTGAAAGCTGCCAGGTTCGAATCCCACCCGGGGAGAGTGCGGATGAGCTCCCTCTATCAGCTCCAGCTCCATGCGGTGACATGAGAGAAGCCTCCCACAAGGATGGTAAAAACATCAAAACATCCGGGCATCCCCTGGGCAACGTCCTTGCAGACGGCCAATTCTCTCACTCCAGAAGTGACTCAAGTTGCTCCTGACACGGAAAAAAAAAACTTTTTGTAGTGGCAATAGGCTATGTTGATGGAAGTGGAGCTATTGGTAGGGTCTTTTATGTCAGACAGACTTTTGCGAAGAAGCCAGACTAAATGTGCCAAACAACTACTGGGTATCGGCAAGGGTGAGGTGGGGAATGACACTGCCAAAGGATCTCTCAAAAACAATGGCAGTGGCACCAACAAGTATTAACACTGGAGGAGAAATGATGAACCCTTTTGAAAGTTATTTTTTCCATGAAAACCCTAAGATGAGATAATCCAAAATAAAACAAGAGATAGTGCCTGAAAATGACACTCCCCGGTTGGGTGGCACTCTACAAGCTACTGAAGTGCAGTCATGGACAACTGTAAGTAGTGTTGTGGCTAATAATGCAACTGGACTCAAGATGAAAGGATGTTCAGTTGCTGATGAGCTCAGAAGTGGAAGGAAAATACAAGCCGCACATTACAGAAACGTGGACAGTGAGAATCATGAATCAGAGGAAGCTTGTTGTTATTTGTTCAGTCACTTTTGACTCTTCGTGACCTCTTCGTTCCCCGTTGGCCATCGCCACCCCCTTCAAGGACAAGCCAGACACTTCAAGGATAACATCCATCCATCTTGCCCTTGGTCGGCCCCTCTTCCTTTTTCCTTCCATTTTCTCCAGCATCATTCTCTTCTCCAAGCTTTCCTGTCTTCTCATTATGTGGCCAAAGTACTTTATCTTTGCCTCTGACATCCTTCTCTCCAGTGAACAATCGGGCTTTATTTCCTGGAATATGGATTGGTTTGATCTTCTTGCTGTCCAAGGCACTCTCAGAATTTTCCTCCAGCACCACAGTTCAAAAGTGTCTATCTTCCTTCGCTCAGCCTTCCTTATGGTCCAGTTCTTGCATCCATAGGTTACTATGGGGAATATCATTGCTTTAACTATGCAGAGCTTCGTTGCCAGTGTGATGTCTCTACTCTTCACTATTTTATCGAGATTGGTCATTATTCTCCTCCCAAGAAGTAAATGTCTTTTAATTTCCTGGCTGCAGTCTGTGTCTGCAGTAATCTTTGCACCTAGAAATACAAAGTCTGTCACTGCCTCCATGTTTTCTCCTTCTATTTGCCAGTTATCAATCAGTCTGGTTACCATAATCTTGGGGTTTTTTTTATGTTTTGCACTTTCTTCTTTCACTTTGGTTATAAGGCTTCTCAGCTCCTCCTTGCTTTCAGCCATCAAAGTAGTATCATCTGCACATCTAAGGTTGTTAATGTTTCTTCCAGCAATTTTAGCTCTAGCCTTGGATTCCTCAAGCCCCGCACATCGCATGATGTGTTCTGCATACAAGTTGAATAGGTAGGGTGAGAGTATACAGCCCTGTCGTACTCCTTTCCCAATCTTGAACCAATCTGTTGTTCCGTGGTCTGTTCTTACTGTTGGCCATTATACAGATTCCTCAGGAGACAGACAAGGTGACTTGGTATCCCCATGCCACCAAGAACTTGCCACAATTTATTATGCTCCACACAGTCAAAGGCTTTAAAATAGTCAATAAAACAGAAATAGGTGTTTTTCTGAAACTCCCTACCTTCCTCCATTATCCAGCAAATATTGGCAATTTGGTCTCTCGTTCCTCTGCCTTTTCTAAACCCAACTTGTACATCTGGCAACTTTCACTCCATGTATTGCTGGAGTCTACCTTGCAGGGGAAGCTAGACATAGTAAAACAAGAAATGGAGCATTGCAGTACTTGGGGCAAGTAAGTTAAATTGGACTGGAATGGGAAAATTTTAGTCAGATAAGTACATGAGATTTAACATATAAAATAAAAATTCAAAAAGAAATGGGGTGGCATTAATAGCTAGAAGAGATGTAGCAAAAGCAATCAAAATATAAAATGTACAGTCTGACCAAATAGTATCAATAAGACTTCAGGGAAAACCTATCTATATGTATAATCATAAACCACGTTTATGTTCTAGGTGAAATGCTCCACTGATTTGGAAATACTAATATAAATTCTAATCCCCAAGAAAGTGGGTACCAGAGACTGTAGTAACCACCACAGGTCCACATTGTCATTCTCCCATGCCAGCAAAGTGATGCTCCAAATTCTACAATTAAAAACGTTTACCCTAAATGGAGCAGGAAATGTCAGGCATCAAAGCTGCATTCCGGAGAAAAAGAGGCATTTGCAAACATACACTGGATAATGGAGTGCACTAAGAAATTTCAGATGAATATGAAACTGTGCTGTAGATTATAGCAAAGTCTTTGATTGTGTAGATCATGAAAAACCATGGACTATTTTTAAAGAAATTGATGTGCCACAGCATTATATTGCCCTGATACATAACCTGTATTCAGGATAAGAGGTTTCAGAATATGTAGAAATGGAATGGTTTCCAAATGGCAAGGGAGTCAAGTAAGGCTGAATGTTTATCACCCTATCTGTTTAATGTGTATGCTGAATATATCATACATAAATCAGGATAAAACTCACAGGGAGAATGCATGAACATTGGAGGAAAGAATATCAACAATGAAAGATATGCAAATGGCACCATAGTAGCAGCAGAAAAAGCACAGAATTAATAATAATAATAATAATAACTTTATTTTTATACCCCGCCTCTATCTCCCCGAAGGGACTCGGGGCAACTTACATGGGGTCAAGCCCAAATAAAAACAATAACAATATAAAACACATCCAATGAAGAAAAGACATGCACAGCTATAAAAATTAAACATTAACATATAAAGATAAAATAGCAGACTTAATAAAACATGCTTTAAACACAAAAAGGTTATAAAAATAAACAGGGTAAAGTGCGCCATGTGAATTTTGTAAATACGAGGTAGAAGATAAAGTGCTGCAACTTCATGAGAGAGCAACTTGGGTTGGGAATTGATCCTGTGGTTATATCAAATTAATAAGCCAAAATACAATCAGTGAGAAAATGGTCACAGATACAAGCGTTATCATGGAGATTGGCGATTCTTATCCAAAGGCCTGTGTGAAGAGCCAGGTTTTCAGGAATGATTGCTGAAGAAAGTCAAGATGCAAAGACGGGTTTACAGTTGAACATTAAGAAAAGGAAACTAAGGACCACAGGTGTTTTACATGATTTTAAAATAGACAATGAAGTTATTGAAATAATTAAAGATTTTCTATACATTGCATCAGTGATTAATTGGAATTGAGACTGCAGTCAAGAAATCAGGAGAAGACTAGGGACCTCTCCACACAGGCCTTTTCCAGCCCTGTTTTTCCTTTTGTCAACAGGACCTGGACAGGGCCCTGCCCACATTCCTCCCAAAGTGGAGGGGAAGCTCAAAAAGTGCTTCCTCCTCCACCATTGAGAAGAAAGTGATTCTCAGGTAGCTCCAACAGAGCTACCATACTTTCATCCCCTTTCCCCCATATGATGGGGGAAAGGGCAATGGGACAATGCGCGTTGCCGCCCTTTCCCTCATCTGATATGGACAGGGCGCCAACACACCTTGTCCCATCCCCACCATATGATGGGGGAAGAAGGAAGGGCACGTGAAATGGCATCAGCTGCTCCACACGCCTTCCCTTTTGCTGGTGATTGCTGGTGAAACAGTGAAAAGGAACTTGGGAGAGCAACTATGAAGAAACAAACAAACAAAAAAAAACACATGAAGTCTCAAGATATATAATTGGAATTGGGGCCAGGCTGTGGCGCAGGCTGGTGAGCAGCCTGCTGCAATAAATCACTCTGACCATGAGGTCATAAGTTCGAGGCCAGCCCGTGGTGGGGTGAGCACCTGTCAATTAAAAAATAAAAAATAGCCCCTGCTCGTTGCTGACCTAGCAACCCGAAAGAT
Organism: Anolis carolinensis; assembly: GCF_035594765.1. Lineage (NCBI taxonomy): Eukaryota > Metazoa > Chordata > Lepidosauria > Squamata > Anolidae > Anolis > Anolis carolinensis. Next base: position 69,113,142 of record NC_085846.1, read on the forward strand.
AGTTGCATCTATCAAGTAGGAAATAAGGTACCACTTATAAAGTGGGGAGGCAAATTTAACTAATTTACGACGTTGGAATGAGGAAGTGCGGTCACAGTGGATGATGAAGCAGCTGCTCCCCCCTGTGGCCAGAATCGAACATCCCCTCAGGAGAAGGTTAAATTGCCTCTGTGTCTGTCTCTGTCTCGGTTCTATGTGTATATGGGCATTGAATGTTTGCCCTATATCTATATAATGTGATCCGTCCTGAGTCCCTTTCGGGATGAGAAGGGCGGAATATAAATACTGTAAATAAATAAATAAATACTAAAGTTAAATACTAAAGATTATCTATTCCATTGTATTTTCAATTTCTGTGTATGGTTTTGAAAACTGAACAATAAAGAAAGCACTACTTGAAATGTAGTGGTGTAGAAAATAACACAGATTGCTAAAAAGACAAATAAATGGCTCCTAGAGCCTGAACTCTTCATAAGCTAAGATGACTAAGTTGAGACTGTCATATTTCTTCCATGTTAAAAGAAGACATGTCTCACTAGAAAAGACAATAATCTTGCCAATAAGCTAGGAGGCAGTAAGAAAAGAAGAAGACCTCATTACAGATGGGTAAATTCAACCAAGACAACCACAGTCTTGAAAACTGCTGCTGATAGGGTGACTTGGAGGTCTTTCATTCATAGGGTCACCATATGCTGAAGTCAACTTGATTAACAGTTAACTGTATTGTTGGGCAATACATCTTTGACTAACTCCTAGGATCCTCAAAACTAAACTTTAAAAAGAATGTTTCTGTTTGATGTATCATGATAATCTTTGCAGAAATACCCATATGTGATTTTAAAAGGCTATATTTTCGGAAGCAATTTGTTTGAGGGTACTTATTAATAGCCTTAATCAAGATCTCTAAATAGAATTTATATCAAAGGTCAGAAATTATCATTTTTTACACAAATGGTAGCTAAGAAATGAAAAACAAACTCAAGATTACAACCATATTTAATCAAATTACTGTACCTGTCATGCATGTAACTGACGCCAAGTAACAACTGTATAAACCATTCAGCTATTTGGCTTTCAGAAAACACGTGGTTAGCTTCTTTGTATTCTTGAATCTTAAAGTCAAGATCTCCACCCTGAAACAAAGGAATTGATTTACATTTTGACCAAAGTATTACACCTCAAGATTATAGATTGGAGGGGCCGGGCAGGAGACCCTACTAATTTGGTCACAATACCTCTTTGTCAGTAAATTTCAGAATATAATTACATGATAGTTTTGACACAATAGATACTTGCACAATCGGAATGACCATCAACTGTATTCATAATACATTGGTTTTAGTATTACACAAAACCTAACACATCTATCAATTGTCCAGGAATATAGGTCCATTAAGGTGGGGGCAGAAATAGTCTTCTTTTTTGATAGAAAAGCCTTCTCCACTAGCATTTAAGTTGCTTCCTTGGTTCCTCACAGTTGGCCTCCTAGTAAAGTCAGGATTTTTCTCTTATTTCCAAAATAATATTAAACGTAATTATGGGAAACCCAAGCTTCATAGCAATTGCATCACTAGAACTATTTTTCTATGGGCTAATTCTAGTGTCAGACCTGTTAGAATATACCCATTCAAATGCTTGTGGTTTCTTAGTCACGTTTTAGTTAATGTTGATTTCAATGACTCTTTTCTAAGTAGGATTAATGCGGAATTCAGCCATATGTCTTTATTTCATGTAGTCAAACTTCTGTTAAAATCTCATGTATTTGTGTAGGAAAAAAACTGTTCTCAATATCCACAGACTTGTCTTCCAACCCTACTCATCTTGTAGAATTTTTTAAAATTACTGGCATCTTCTATTCACCAGAAGTACAGGTGGATAGTAAAACTAGGTCCTTGGGGATATGCTCATATCTTATATGTACAGTCTCTTTCAGTCAGGTCACTTTGTAAGTGCTTGCTGAATTTTGGCACAGATATCTCAAAGGAATTGTATTTTCAAAGCTCAACACTTGACATTATGATGACTAAATAGTGTTTTAATACAAAATGAAAGGTTTCTTTTTTAAAAAGAAATATTCATCCATCGGATCTTGTGAAATACTGTAACACATAGGACTTACCTCACAGTATTCAGTGATGATGCAAAAACTTTCTCCTTCTACAAAACTGGTATAAAACTTGACAATGGCTGGATGGTCTAGTCTAGACAACAACTGTGCTTCTAAATTTGCTTCAACAGTTTCGTTGGGCTTAAGGTCTCCCACAGAAATCTTCTTCAAAACCTTCCTGTTGGTAAAAAGGTGCTCTTTAAAAAGCCAGCTTTTTTATAGACTAGCACTTTTCTCTCCAGCTACTAGTATTTCTTCATTCATTTTTCCCTACAGAGAATACAATGTTCTATAACACAAGTTAGCATTGTGTCCTCTCCTCTACTCTGCTAGGTCTAATTTCGGTTGTTAAAGGATAGTTATTAGTTCATAAGATAGTTTAGCTATGGGATAGTTGTTAGACAGAACTCTCGTGCCTTCAATTTAAAAATTGTTCTTTGAAAACTGTATTAATGCTTGTATTGACAGGGGAAAGTCCTCATATTCCTCCAATGAATAACCTGATTGCCTTATTGTCATTTCACAGCCACATAGTAGGCAAGGAGCTTCTCTCTCATTCTCCTCATCAATATACCCCCCTTCAATTTTAAATACAGTAGAGTCTTGCTTATCCAACATAAATGGGCCGGCAGAATGTTGGATAAGCGAATATGTTGGATAATAAGGAGAGATTAAGGAAAAGCCTATTAAACATCAAATTAGGTTATGATTTTACAAATTAAGCACCAAAACATCATGTTATACAACAAATTTGACAGAAAAGGTAGTTCAAAACACAGTAATGCTATGTAGTAATTACTGTATTTACAAATTTAGCACCAAAATATCACAATGTATTGAAAACATTGACTACAAAAATGTGTTGGATAATCCAGAATGTTGGATAAGCGAGTGTTGGATAAGTGAGACTCTACTGTAGTGAAATAGTTTTCAAAGGTAACATAATCTGAATAATAATAAACATAAACAAATCCATTATCTGCCAAAGTTGCTTTACTTTTGTATGCACCCAAATCTGCTCCAAGTTTTTAAAAAAATCTGCATGTGCATTTTGTTAGTGTGGGATGTGTGTATTGATAGTGTTTAAATGCAATTTGTGTCTTGGTTTGTATTGCATACTGATTGCATCATCCAGAGTGTACTATAGTCTGTAAAGAGTTAATTACTGAGAAGCTGTGATGACCTTGATGTGTGGCTGGAACTGGGGAGTGTCCAGACACAAGTGTTTGTGCATTACTGATTACATCAGTTATGTTCTGTTCTGTCTGCCTAGAGTGAGAGTCCTGTGCCTATTGTCTGCAAGTCTGTTTGTCTTTATTACTGCTTTCAGTAAAACTTGTATATAGTTTTACCATCGTCTTGGATGTCTCTTCATTCTGATTCCATCCAACTACTGCTGTGCTGTGAAAATTATTCTGACACATTTGTATATATATGTGTGTGTGTGTACTTATAATGGCAGACAATATAGTTTAGTGATTTGAGTATTAGACAAGGGGAGAAGCAGTGGAATCGTCTTCTTTGCATGTTCAGTGCTGTTCCATTTTTTAAAAAGAGGGAGAATGTACTAACTCCCTTCATACAGGATCATTTCATCTCCTTTCTAGCTCAACAATTCACTTACCATTATTTTCCATCACACGGGCTGGTGATATCTCCTCCATGTCAAGTAGACCAGCCCACTTTTAAACACCCCTTTCAATGGAGCATTCTTCCCTTTGAAGCCCTCCTCTCAAGTAGACCAGCACTGTCTTTAAACCAGTAATGACGACAGAAGGAACATGGAGGGACACTTCATAAAACGGAGTCTAAATAGAAAAATCCATGGCTTCCCATCCCAAGGAAAAATATCAATTTGTAGGCGCTTCTATGCACAGTGAGAGGAAAGGAGACAATTCCTGACCGTCTTTCTAATTCTCCCGTTTCTACACACAAAAGAGATAGTCAGCCAAAGACAACTACCGGAAGCTGTCCTATGTTGTTTGTTGGGCTCTGTGGGATTCATCCTTTGAAGCATATAGAAATGGAGGAGGAAAACCATCTGATGAAGTCCTAGGTCTCCAGATTTTTAACAGAAGTTAAAATCCTAGCTTACCTTGTGCAAGTTATAGACCTCAGGGTAAGGCAGTGGTTCTCAACCCATGGCTCCCCATGCATTTTGGCCTACAACTCCCAGAAATCCCAGTTGGTTTGCCAGTTGTTAGGATTTCTGAGAGTTGAACGCGAAAACATCTGGGAACACACAGGCTGAGAACCACTGGAGTAAGGTAATGACAAACTCTTCTGAACCAATATTGCCCAGAAAACCTAAGGGTTACCATAAGTTGGAAATGACTTTATGGACCGGACCACAACCAGAAGATGTTTTAATAAATTTTATCACAGCACACATATTTAAAAAAAATTATTTGGCAGCAAAATATGGATATTAATATATTTTGTTACGTGTTTTTGAACCAAGTGTGAAATTCAGTTCTGTGATTAGCGTATTTGTGTAGGTGGTGAGAATTGAGGCAGCTAACATCAAAATTCATGAATATCAAATTTCACAAGCATCCCTATTGCAGAAAGCCCACCTTCTGGAAAAGGGCCTCATGTCTTGAGCAATGAAAGGGCATACTCATGCAGACTTTCGGTCTCAAGACATCAGAGCACCAGGAAAGAGAATGTGGAAAATGCCTCTCTTTGAGCATTTTCCTTCTTCCTATAGCTGTCCTCACCATGAGATACATTGCTAAATGTAAAACAGTAGCCATTACCCTGCGAAAGTCACCCCAGTGTTAAAGACCCCTGCGATTGTCCTCACTCAGCAGTACATTACTCAATTGTTAGTATGCTGAGGCTTCCAGAACAGGAGAGATCTTGACTTAAGAAATATAACTATTTTATCCTTTTATGAATGTGCTTCCAGGGCTAATCCTCGTGGAGCTAAGGCACAATCTGGAGAGATTCTTTAGAGATGCCTAAGGGCATTTAGTGTCATTTCTGACCTTTATTTCTTTTGAAAACAAACTCTCATGCTGAGTCAAAAGCTGTATTTGAAAATTTCCCAATTTTTCGAATTGCTTTGGCACAGAGCTTGAGGCTACTGGTTTTGAGAAAAACTACAGATATATTGCCCAATGGACATACGCAGCTACTACTTCTTCCAGTTATGACCTTGGTACACCAACAGTTTCACGGAAGGAGGTTGTTATATGTCAGTCTCTAAGCTGCTTTAGATTTCTGAGCAGCAAACAAGAGTTATCCCAAAAGAGTATATTCAGTGGAGAGTAGCAAGCAACTGAAATTCCCGACATGCAAAAACATGTATGATACATATATTTGCAAAGACATACTTCTTGCATTAATGTTTGAGAATAGTTATACAGTAGAGTCTCACTTATCCAACATAAATGGGCCGGCAGAACGTTGGATAAGCAAATATGTTGGATAATAAGGAGAGATGAAGGAGAAATTAGGTTATGATTTTACAAATTAAGCACCAAAACATCATGTTATACAACAAATTTGACAGAAAAAGTAGTTCAATACGCAGTAATGCTAAGTAGTAATTACTGTATTTATGAATTTAGCACCAAAAAAATCACAATATATTGAAAACATTGACTACAAAAATGTGTTGGATAATCCAGAACGTTGGATAAGTGAATGTTGGATAAGTGAGACTCTACTGTATATTGGGAATATAATGTGTTAGAAGCTCTTAGAAAGTGCATGAAATAAGAGGGGATTCAAAGATCAAGATATAGCACACTGGTAAAACCTATATGCAACTAAAAATAAGGATATTATTTTTCCATAAAATTGTTTTTTTAAGGAAGTACAGATACAATTTCTTAAGATACTGTTAAGTTTTTAAATATAAATTTCATTAAAATGATATTATATGCTCCATCCAATAGTAATTTTTCCTATGCATTTTAATCAGGGCCCATAAAATAACTACATTGTTTAAATATGAATTTGATAAGCAGAGGGATACTGTACTCTAACGGGCCTTTAGGAGAGCAAAATTACACATATGTCTCAGCTTAAATAATTGATGGGAGTGTCTGAACTGCTATTTACAGAAGTGCAAGTTCTAGCAGAGGTCGAGGAAACAATTTGTTTCAGAAAAAAGCCAAATCCCAATAAGAGTATGCTTTGGGAGAGAGGGGATACATAAATCCAAGCAACATCTGTCTGGAAATCTTTTTTTTAAACATGGAATTTGCTTGTCTACATTTCTACAGACTTGTTTAGTGTAATAAAACAGGTAAGTATCTATATCAATTTTCTCATCTTTGACTTGACACTATGACATTAGTTCTTCCTGCTCTAGATCATGTCACTGAACTGTCAAACAGAATGAGTTGTCTTTAAATATCACTTAAGACAAGATCTTTATGCACTAAAAGGCAGCAGTAAAAATCTGATACATCAAGACAGCTTGTCACCCAAATCACTTTGTGATTTTGATGCTGCCATCACCTGTCAAACAACCTTAAAATGTTTATCTTATTAGCATTCTGTTACTGAAGAGTAAATCAAGAACCTATAGACTTATAAATGAAACAGTGACTTGATGCTACACAATGGTATTTCAGTACTGAATGGGCAGCATGCATTGCCATTAAGAGGAAAACACTTGTGACATGAAAATGAACAAAATCTGGCTACCAGTATTTTAAAAAATTCAAAAATCAGAACAGTAAATAAGAAGCAACACTGAAAAGTTCCAGACATGAATCAACCAGAGGCAGTTAACAACTCTGAACAAAGGATGCCCCCAAGCAGGAAGAAGCTAGGAGATGAAGCTATTCAATGCCAATTAAGGTAATTAACTACAACATTCACACTGGCCTCCAACTGACAAGAGTTCTTCTCTCACCCTGGACTTTCCACAGATATACAGTAGAGTCTCACTTATCCAACATAAACAGGCCGGCAGAAGTTTGGATAAGCGAATATGTTGGATAATAAGGAGGGATTAAGGAAAAGCCTATTAAACATCAAATTAGGTTATGATTTTACAAATTAAGAACCAAAACATGATGTTATACAACAAATTTGACAGAAAAAGTAGTTCAATATGCAGTAATGCTATGTAGTAATTACTGTATTTACAAATTTAGCACCAAAATATCACGATGTATTGAAAACATTGACTACAAAAATGCGTTGGATAACCCAGAACTTTGGATAAGCGAGTGTTGGATAAATGACACTCTACTGTATATAAATTTAGATTGATGTAAGCTCCATTGATTCAATGGGTCTATTTTATTAATGGATTTATTACTTTATTATTGGATTTAAAACATTTTCTCTACATTTCCTCTTTTAAAATATGTGTTAGAAAAATTAGGACAGAGTGCTATTAAAATACCAATAGGGACTATACAAAAAAGTCTCTGAATAGTATTCTTGAAAAAAGGATTTGCATTAAATTGGCCCCAGAATATGTCATTGCTGACCAGAAGTGGAGTTGCCAGAGACACACTGCAAATGTGTTGCTATAGCTTCTGTTTCTATAGCTACCTTTTTGCTTTTGACTCTGTTGTCTCACAACTATGTTAAAACGTATGTTAGTTTTGACGCAGCCATTGGGCATTCTGTGACAATAAGGATCATCTGTTTGTTTACTACAGTAGTGATAGTTATTTTTCAAATTTTCATTTCTTTGTTTACATATTGGCAAAATTAAAATATACTTAGGGCCTCATCCCACAAAGGGGCGAGGAATGGGTGGAATCGTCTTCTTTGTGTGATGTTTCATGGGACTTCGTCTTGAAAGAAGACAGAGAATTTACTCACCCCCATCACACAGGATCACCTTCTTCCATTTCTAGCTCAACTATTTCAAGGATGCCAACAAAAGCTCTAAAACAGGCATTCTTTCTGAAATACCACTTTCCATGGCATCGGCCCCCTTTACGCCCCTACACTAAAGGAGATAGACATCCTTGCTCTGTTGAAAGACCACTTTCCACAGGATTGTTCCCCTTAAGCTCGTACACTAAAAGGGAAATGTTTCCTTCCCTTTTTGAAACAACACTTTCCATGGGATTGTTCCCCTTAAACCCCTAACAAAGGAAACAGGCACACTTTAAAAAGTCTTTCAATGGGACCCACACTGTTTTTAACCATGAATGGAAACAATAGGAGCATTAGAAGACCACCCACACTGAAATGTCACAAAGTAATCACCTGATAAATCCATCACTTCCCATTTTAAAGTGTCTTGAAGTGCAGGGAAAGGAATGGAGTCAATTTCTGCCTACCTTTTATTTATTTATTTATTTATTTCCAACATTTATATCCCGCCCTTCTCACCCGAAGGGACTCAGGGCGGCGTACAAAATTGGCAACAATTCAATGCCTACACATAATTAAAACAGCAATGAAAATCCAATTAAAACAATATAAAAATATAAAACACATGATTAAAATCCATTCATCCAAACTCCTCGTGCTGTAGCCGTAAATCAGTCCGGGTCGTCCTTATCATTTAATCTTCGAAAGCCTGGGCACATAGCCATGTTTTCAGGGCTTTTCTAAAACTCAAAAGGGTTGGGGCTTGTCGTACATCTCTAGGGAGGGTGTTCCACAACCGAGGAGCCACGATCAAAAAGGCCCTGTCCCTCATCCCCACCAAGCGTGCTCGCAAGGCAGGCGGGACCGAGAGCAGGGCCTCACCAGATGACCTTAGGGATCTTCCTGGCTCATAGGAGGAGATACGTTCGGACAAGTAGATTGGGCCAGAACCATTTAGGGCTTTATAGGTCAAAACCAGCACTTTGAATTGGGCTCGGTAGCATATCGGCAGCCAGTGGAGCTGGCTAAGTAGGGAGGTGGTACGCAGGGCCGTAGCCAGCAAAAAAAATTCGGGAGGGGTTTTGAAAATTTCGGGGGGGGGGTGGTTGAACCCCTAGCACATACCCCTCCCCGCTACAAACCTGTCAATATCTGCTTGAGATAGTGCCTGGAGCGACTCTTAATGTTTGGCATCTCATAGACTTAGCATGGGGATTTGGTTAACCAGTTAAAATTCATGAGTAAACGAGAATTTTTTTATAACTTGAAAAATTTCGGGGGGAGGTTTGAACCCCTAACCCCCCCCCCTCGCTACAGGCCTGATTGTATCATCTCTTGAATGGATTGTATCATCTCTTGAATGCATTGTATCATCTCTTGAATGGATTGTATCATCTCTTGAATGGATTGTATCATCTCTTGAATGGATTGTATCATCTCTTGAACGGATTGTATCATCTCTTGAATGGATTGTATCATCTCTTGAATGCATTGTATCATCTCTAAGTTGATTGTATCATCTCTTAAATGCATTGTATCATCTCTTGAATGGATTGTATCATCTTAAATGCATTGTATCATCTCTTGAATGGATTGTATCATCTCTAAGTTGATTGTATCATCTCTTAAATGCATTGTATCATCTCTTGAATGGATTGTATCATCTCTTGAATGGATTGTATCATCTCTTAAATGCATTGTATCATCTCTTGAATGGATTGTAGCATCTCTTAAATGCATTGTATCATCTCTTGAATGGATTGTATCATCTCTTGAATGGATTGTATCATCTTAAATGCATTGTATCATCTCTTGAATTGATTGTATCATCTCTAAGTTGATTGTATCATCTCTTAAATGCATTGTATCATCTCTTGAATGGATTGTATCATCTCTTAAATGGATTGTATCATCTCTTAAATGCATTGTATCATCTCTTGAATGGATTGTATCATCTCTTGAATGGATTGTATCATCTCTTGAATGCATTGTATAATCTCTCGAATGGATTGTATCATCTCTTAAATGCATTGTATCATCTCTTAAATGCATTGTATCATCTCTTGAATGGATTGTATCATCTCTTGAATGGATTGTATCATCTCTTAAATGCATTGTATCATCTCTTAAATGCGTTGTATCATCTCTTGAATGCATTGTATCATCTCTTGAATGGATTGTATCATCTCTTAAATGCATTGTATCATCTCTTGAATGGATTGTATGATACGCTCCCTGTAAGCTGCCCCGGTTATTAATCTTGCTGCCGCCCGTTGTACTAATTGGAGCTTCCGGGCCGTCTTCAAAGGCAACCCCATGTAGAGAGCGTTGCAGTAGTCCAAATGGGATGTAACCAGAGCGTGGACCACTGTGGCCAAGTCAGACCTCCCAAGGAACGGGCGCAGCTGGTGCACAAGTCTGAGTTGTGCAAAGGCTCCCCTGGCCACCACCGAGACTTGGGGCTCCAGGCTCAGCGATGAGTCCAAGAGAACCCCCAGACTGCGAACCTGTGTCTTCAGGGAGAGTGCGACCCCATCCAACACAGGCTGTAACCCTATTCCCTATTCAGCCTTACGACTGACCAGGAGGACCTCCGTCTTGCCTGGATTCAGTTTCAATTTGTTAGCCCTCATCCAGTCCGACACAGCGGTCAGACACCGGTTCAGGACCTGAACAGCCTCCTTAGTGACAGGTGGGAAGGAGTGACAGAGCTGGACATCATCTGCGTACAGATGACACCGCACCCTGAAACTCCGGATGATCTCTCCCAGTGGTTTCATGTATATGTTGAACAACATGGGGGAAACCCTCCCATTTCTACATGCTGTGGAGATGGAGCCCCACAGACAACCACCAGAAGCAGTCATGCATTGTTTGATGGGCTCAGTGGGAGTCCATCTTTGAAGTGTGTAGAAACAGGTAGAAACAGGGGAAAACTTCCATATGATGAAGTTCTTAGTCATATCAGTTTGGGCATTTTTGATTCCAACTATAACTTGGATGTACAGTAGAGTCTGACTTATCCAACACTCGCTTATCCAACGTTCTGGATTATCCAACGCATTTTTGCAGTCAGATGTTTTCAATATATCGTGATATTTTGGTGCTAAATTCATAAATACAGTAATTACTACATAGCATTACTGCATATTGAACTACTTTTTCTGCCAAATTTGTTGTATAACATGATGTTTTGGTGCTTCATTTGTAAAATCATAAGCTAATTTGATGTTTAATAGGCTTTTCCTTAATGTCTCCTTATTATCCAACATATTCGCTTATCCAACATTCTGCCGGCCCGTTTATGTTGGATAAGTGAGACTCTACTGTATATATATATCAACTGCTTGAATAAACCTCAAACATTTCTATTTTGCTAAAGCAAAATAACTCATAACTTACTGAATCTAGATTAGTGTTCCAGTCTCTGAATGTGTTGCACCTGGATCACCTTGAAATTGATTTTTAGCATTTTTATTTCCATTTTCTTGTTATTCCACTGATTTTATACTTTGCACAAGTACCAGTAAGTAAAAACTAGCTTGCCAATATTGCTCTGCCTAGCCATCTGGAATTCTCTGAAGCAGTACAAATGAACTCAAGGTAACAAAATAAGAGAAAGTTGTAGATCACTGTCAGAGTCATTTCTGTAGCCTGAAGTAACAACCTACTAGTGCAATAAAGAAGATTGGGGGAGGGAGCGAAAGCAACACATGGAATGCTGCAACAGAATGCTCCCCTAAGAAAAATGGCAGATGGGCCAAACAAGCGCCAGGTTGCATCTGCCTCCGCCTCAAGCTTAGAAGGCTGTGCAGAGCATATGCTGACTCCCAGGGAGAGGCAATGTATGCCAGCTTCTTCTTCGCTGCAGCAAACTCTGCCAAGGAACTCCCTTAGAGGGTCCCCCATCCATGGAATCACCCAAGACTCCTGTCTTAGTTGATTTCTCAGCTTTATTCAAATAAGCATGGATGACACAATTCTTTTTTTTTTAAACTCCAAGTGTCGCTGCTGCTAATCTTCCACATGGAATAAATTAACCGAAAGCTTTAAACTCTCGGGGCTAAACTCTACTCAATATTAAATATACAGTCTGCACTTTAGGATCACTTTCTATTTTACATCTAAACAAATCTGGATTGCTCTGATCTGGATCGAAGTCATTACTTGCATGCTGAGGGAGCTTGAAACCTTCCATCACAGCTGGGTTTTGTTTAGAAATGCTTCCCCCCACACCTACATATTTAAATGTCTTTTACTGTTAACAATAAAGCAATAAATCATTAATAAGATACTTCTTCAATATAGAACAGAATTATACAACCCATAACCAATGCAATGTGGATGTGAAGCCTAAGAGACCGGCAGTTAGAATAGAAAGCTGCAAAGAAAAACAAGAGGGACTAATACACCCTTCTTAGAATATTATATATGGTACCGAGACAGCTTTGGTCACCTTAGTTGATGATCTTCACCGGGAACTGGACAGGGGGAGTGTGTCCCTGCTGGTTCTGCTGGACCTCTCAGTGGCCTTCGATACCGTCGATCACGGTATCCTTCTGGGACGTCTTGCCGGGATGGGGCTTGGGGGTACTGTTCTGCAGTGGCTCCGGTCCTTCCTGGAGGGTCGTTCCTAGATGGTGTCATTGGGGGGCGCCTGCTCGGCCCCACAACCATTGTCTTGTGGGGTCCCGCAGGGGCCAGTACTGTCCCCCATGTTGTTCAACATATGCATGAAGCCACTGGGAGAGATCATCTGGAGTTTCGGGGTGAGGTGTCATCTGTACGTAGATGATGTCCAGCTCTGTCACTCCTTCCTACCTGCTACTAAGGAGGCTGTCCAGGTCCTGAACTGGCCGCTGTGTCGGACTGGACGAGGGCGAACAAATTGAAATTGAATCCAGACAAGACAGAGGTCCTCCTGGTCAGTCGTAGAGTCGAACAGGGTATAGGGTTACAGCCTGTGTTGGACAGGGTCGTACTCCCCCTGAAGACACAGGTTCGCAGTCTGGGGGTTCTCCTGGACTCATCGCTGAGCCTGGAGCCACAGGTCTCAGCGGTGGCCAGAGGAGCATTTGCACAACTCCGTCTTGTGCACCAGCTGTGCCCGTACCCTGGGAAGTCTGACTTGGCCACAGTGGTCCACGTTCTGGTTACATCCTGTTTGGATTACTGCAACGTGCTCTACGTGGGGCTGACTTTGAAGATGGCCCGGAAGCTTCAATTAGTACAACGAGCAGCAGCCAGGCTTATAACTGGAGCGGCATACAGGGAGCACATCACTCCTCTGTTGCGTCAGCTCCACTGGCTGCCAATATGCTACCGAGCCCAATTCAAAGTGCTGGTCTTGGCCTACAAAGCCCTGAACGGTTCCGGTCCAACTTACCTATCTGAATGTATCTCCTCCTATGAGCCTATGAGAACTTTAAGATCGTCTGGGGAGACCCTGCTCTCGGTCCCACCTGCCTCACAAATGCGGCTGGTGGGAACGAGAGATAGGGTCTTCTCAGTGGTAGCTCCTCGGCTATAGAACTCCCTCCCCAGTGACATCCGGCAGGCTCCATCCCTTCTGAGTTTTAGGAAAAAGATGAAAACCTAGCTTTGTGAACAAGCGTTTAATGAATGAATGATGTTGGCTTTGACTCGATCCGGATTAAGGTTTACGTACAAGGTTTTTGTGGACGAATGGTTTAAGTATTTTTATTGTACTGTTTTAAATGTATTTATTGTATTATGCTAAATTGTTTGTTTTAATTGCCTATGTTTTATCTTTTGTACTATATACGGCATTGAATTTTGCCAGATTGTGAGCTGCCCTGAGTCCCTTCGGGTGAGAAGGGCAGCATATAAATGATGGAACTAACTAAATAAATAAATATAATTTGGAGCTTCATGTGCTCTGCAGGTGAAGCAAAGATGCTCTCAGACCAGTGCTGAGACCAGTGGGCCCCGTTGACTGCGTGGGGTGGGTGGGGTCTCTTCCTGTAAAAAAAAAAATTACAATGAATTTTGCTTATGTGGTGCCAGGCCCGTAGCCAGGATTTTGTTTTGGGAGGGGCTGGGATTTTGGTTCGGGCGGGGGGGGGGGGGGTGACTGAGTCTGAGCAGTAGAGGGTCTACCCTAGCAAATCTTTTGTATTGTTATCCCGATACTCCCATGCATATGGGATATATTGAGCATGGTGATCAGATCATGATATGAATAAACATAACAGTTTAAATAATAAATATAAAGCCTTCTCGCGGACCACCCTGAGAATTTCGGGGGCGGGGGGGCTGAAGGTGTTCTATTTCAGAGTAATTTCAGACGTAATGATAGTCTATGGGAGTGTGCCACAAAGTAGGCAATGTAGGCCTACCAGGGCTACCTCCTTCAAGGCTCAAGTAAGGGGCCTCATCACTTAACCCAGGACCTCATTTGTCCTAAATCTGGCACTGCCTCAGACACACAAACACACACACTTCAAAGGTAAAAACAACCTCAATTTGAGTCTTTGTTCAATATAGTTCCCACATAAGAAGAGGATGACTGGGGAGGAAAAATGTTTAAAACTTGCGTAATCCCAGTCTGAGATAGGGTCAAATATATTTATGTTAGTTAACTTCTCTCAAGTCATTTACAACCTGTAATGATGCCATCAGTGAGAGACCTCCAAAACACTCAATTATTTACAGACCTGTTAAGATTTTGTAAATGTAAAAATTCGGCTTTTTTGATTGAGTCTATTCACCTGTAGTGTATGCTTCTTTTCCTACTTCCTTCCAGTTTGCCAAGCATTATCATCTTTTCCAATAGGTTGTGGTCAAAGTATAGCCTCAGTTTAATCATTTTTCCTTCTAGAGAGAGTTCAGGTTTGGTTTTCTGTGTCTATGATGCATTAATTTGTCTTTTTTTTAGCATCTATGGAAACTAAGAACTCTCCTCCAGCATGCACTCCAAAACATAAACATATCTGACTGTAAGGGAGGGGGGAAGAAATAGTGCTCCTAAATTGCATGCTATCTATCTAATTTAGCCCTTTTGATTATGCTGCGAGTATATAACTAGGTAATCTTTATGAGTTATACGGGCAAGTTAAAATACAGCTTATAAAAAGGAGGTAAATCTAAAATTGCATAATAGATGCGTTTCCCAATGCATTTGGGAAATTCCTTATCAACGAAAATGTTTAATGCTTCTTGATAAAAACTTATTGAAATAACTTTTTAATTACATTTTGCCTCATCAGTTCCTCACAGAAAGATATCACTAATGTGGAGATGATAACGTGATAAAACATTCTTAATCAGTCAAAATGACTGGATGGCGAAAGAACTATCCTTGCAATGGAAGCAAGCTAGGAGGCCGCACAACGGGTTAAACTGCCAGCTTCAGAAGATCTTGCCGACTGGAAAGTTGGCAGTTCAAGCTGCATTTTGGGGTGAGATCCTGCCATCAGCCCTAGCTTCTGCTTACCTAGCAGTTCAAAAACAGCAATGTGAGTAGATAAATAGGTACTGCTTTGGTGGGGAGGTAAAAGGCGTCTCTGAAAAACATGCCTGCAATTCATTCAGGAAGAACAACAGTTTCCTTGGCATGGAAAAATAAAACAACAGCACCTCCCCATAGCCAAGTTGAGCAGAGCCACCAGATGCCAGAGATGAAAAAAGAGGGAAGCTTTGCCTCTGTTTATGTACTGTCTGTCCTTGTTGTCAGTTGTATAACAGTAATGAATGTCTGTCATATATGCACCTTGTAATTTTCTCTGAGTCTCCTTGAGGAGACAGAGTGGAATATAAATAAAGTATATTATCATTGTGTTGTCGAAGGCTTTCATGGCCGGGATCACAGGGTTGTTGTATGTTTTCCGGGCTGTATGGCCATGTTCCAGAAGTATTCTCTCCTGATGTTTTGCCCACATCTATGGCAGGCATCCTCAGAGATTGTGAGGTATGGGGAAACCAAGGAAGGAAGGTTTAGGATCAGAAACTCTTAGTTTTTAATTCAATGTTTTAATACCGTGTTGTGTTTTTTCGGCTGCTGTGTATATATTATTATTGGTTTTTATTATTGTTCTTTGATGTTTCATATTTTATTTTATCATTGTTTTGTATCTGATTTTGCTGTGAGCCGCCCCTTGATGAACCAACCTGGACACAGTATATTATTTGAGAACACAGAAATGCTGGACCACTCCAACAACTATCATGTCAGACTACACAGAGAAGCCACTGAAATTCACAAGCATGTGGACAACTTCAACAGAAAGGAGGAGACCATGAAAATGAACAAAATCTGGCTACCAGTATTAAAAAACTAAAAAACAGTAAATAAGAAGCAACACTCTGAAAACAGAGGAGTTCCAGACATGGGAACCAGGGGCAGCTAACAACTCTGAACAAAGGATGCCCCCAGGCAGGAAGAAGCCAGGAGATGAAGCTATTCAATGCTAATTAAGGTGATTAACTACAACATTCACACTGGCCTCCAACTGACAAAGAGTTCTTCTCTCACTCTGGACTTTCCACAGATATATAAACCTTCCTTGCTTAGTGTCTCCATACCTCATAACCTCTGAGGATGCCTGCCATAGATGTGGGCAAAACGTCAGGAGAGAATACTTCTGGAACATGGCCATACAGCCCAGATAACATACAACAACCCTATATTGTCATTATTAGATAGTTTGGCTTCTTTTGGGGAGGGGGGGGAGAATATGTAGCAGGAGCATGGGACATAGAAAATTTCATCCCTTTCATAATACTACAGTCTGGTTTATCAAGTGGTAATCATTAGAATGAGAGAAGGGACAGAAAAGAGTATTCTTAATATAATGAGTAATTAATTTATAGACTTAATCATAGAATCATAGAATAGTAGAGTTGGAAGAGACCACATGGGCCATCTAGTCCAACCCCCTGCTAAGAAGCAGGAAATCGCATTCAAAGGACCCCCGACAGATGGCCATCCAGCCTCTGCTTAAAAGCCTCCAAGGAAGGAGCCTCCACCACGGCCCCGGGGAGAGAGTTCCACTGTCGAACAGCTCTCACGGTGAGGAAGTTCTTCCTGATGTTCAGGTGGAATCTCCTTTCCTGTAGTTTGAAGCCATTGTTCCGTGTCCTAGTCTGCAGGGCAGCAGAAAACAAGCTTGCTCCCTCCTGCCTATGACTTCCCCTCACGTATTTGTACATGGCTATCATGTCTCCTCTCAGCCTTCTCTTCTGCAGGCTAAACATGCCCAGCTCTTTAAGCCGCTCCTCATAGGGCTTGTTCTCCAGACCCTTAATCATTTTAGTCGCCCTCCTCTGGACGCTTTCCAGCTTGTCAACATCTCCCTTCAACTGTGGTGCCCAAAATTGGACACAGTATTCCAGGTGTGGTCTGACCAAGGCAGAATAGAGGGGGAGCATAACTTCCCTGGATCTAGACGCTATTCCCCTATAGATGCAGGCCAGGATCCCGTTGGCTTTTTTAGCAGCCGCATCACATTGTTGGCTCATGTTTAACTTGTTGTCCACGAGGACTCCAAGGTCTTTTTCGCACTCACTGCTGTCAAGCCAGGCGTCCCCCATTCTGTATCTTTGATTTCCATTTTTTCTGCCGAAGTGAAGTATCTTGCATTTGTCCCTGTTAAACTTCATTTTGTTAGTTTCGGCCCATCTCTCTAGTCTGTCAAGATCGTTTTGAATTCTGCTCCTGTCTTCTGGAGTGTTAGCTATCCCTCCCAGTTTTGTGTCGTCTGCAAACTTGATGATCGTGCCTTCTAACCCTTCGTCTAAGTCGTTAATAAAGATGTTGAACAGAACCGGGCCCAGGACGGAGCCCTGCGGCACTCCACTTGTCACTTCTTTCCATGATGAAGACGACGCATTGGTGAGCACCCTTTGGGTTCGTTCGCTTAGCCAATTACAGATCCACCTAACGGTAGTTTTGTCTAGCCCACATTTTACTAGTTTGTTTGCCAGAAGGTCATGGGGGACTTTGTCGAAGGCCTTACTGAAATCCAGGTACGCTACATCCACAGCATTCCCTGTATCGACCCAACTCGTAACTCTATCGAAAAAAGAGATCAGATTAGTCTGGCATTACTTGTTTTTGGTAAATCCGTGTTGACTATTAGCAATGACCGCATTTGTTTCTAAGTGTTCGCAGACCACTTCCTTAATGATCTTTTCCAGAATTTTGCCTGGTATTGATGTGAGGCTGACCGGACGGTAATTGTTTGGGTCGTTCTTTTTTCCCTTCTTGAAGATAGGGACCACATTCGCCCTCCTCCAATCTGCTGGGACTTCTCCCGTTCTCCAAGAACTCTCGAAGATAATTGCCAGTGGTTCTGAAATAACTTCCGCTAGTTCCTTCAGTACTCTTGGGTGTAGCTGATCTGGCCCTGGGGACTTGAATTCGTTTAGAGAGGCCAAGTGTTCCTGGACAACTTGTTTCCCTATGTGCCAGAATGCAATGTTACTAACAAAGTAGCATTACAGGTGGATTTCAGAAATTCACAAAGGCTATAAATAGCTTCTAGTGATGATGGCTCTCTAGACCTCTCAAAATTACAGACAAAATACCTCTTAGTATCCATAACAGAAAAAGGAAGTGTTTGCCTTCAGGCTAGGCTGGAGGCTTCACGGAGGCATCTAGCATTGCAGGAAACAGGTCCATGAATTAAATCGGGGTGCAAACTGTGAGGCCCTTCGGGTTTTTTGTTTGTTTTGCTCATGTTCAACTTTACCACCAACTGCAACTGCAGTTGAAGGACCTGAAGTGCTGCACAGCCCCCTACACAAGACATAGACTTTTGATCTAACTCAGCCATGCTTTTTTAAACATTACACTGTGGGGAGATGATAAATACAGGAACTCTTCACAGAAATGACATGAGTGCTGATGTGATTTTAAACATTTCTAAAAACGTACTAGCGGACAAGGATTTATGGTAATATTGCAAGAGCCAAGAGCGGTGACAACATTACTTGGCAGTGTTCTGATATGCACAGTGTGAAATGTTACGGAAATAATAAATTAACTGCCAAGTCAGATGTAAATTTGCTACATGATTGCCAATCAATATGTAGGAACAGAAAGTCCATTTGGAAATGGATTGCGGTTGGCCTTGCTTGGGTGAAGAGTTTAATCATCAAAGAGGTGTCTGTGGGCATGTGCTGTAAATTTAAAAAACGGATGCATTAATGGAGAAGGAGGGAAAACAGTGACACAAATGATGAATTCTGCTTATTATAAGGACTACTTTTTCCATTCAAAAGAAAACAGATTTATGGGGATTAAAGTGAGACGGGTTGATTGAAATCAAATATTTTGTTTGCATTAAGCAAGCTTGATGAGTGCAAACTGCAGTATTATAGAAAATACAGCCAATTAAAATAACATTTCCATTTGAAAGATGACAAAAGTTTTAGAGGTTTTTTAACCTTTTAGGTAAGAAGTTAACTCGGGCACCAAAATAATATCAATCTATCCATAAGGCTAACCTCTTGAGAAAAGAATGTTTGGGTGTGGAATGTTTGATGTCCAGCAAGGATGAGTTGTGTTTGATCAGCTCGAGTTTATTGGAAATGCTGGTCAAATACATGAGAATCATTCTTCCTCACTGGCATTAGTGATTTGTGGCTTCTATGTCAGTGGGGTAGTAAATTCATTTCAGGTTTGTCTAATCTTAAAGGAGTTATCTAAAGGCTTGAACTTTGTCCCCCAAAAGAGCTTCAGCATCATACTTACCACCTTTTAAATTCAGACTAGAACCAAATGCTGGCTCACCACCCACTGAGACAGAAACCAGAAGTCATTCCAGTTTGGAGGACCAGAGAAAAGGGAAAAGGGTGCCGAATGGATTTAAACTTCATTCAACATTTGTAATTTAACACTTTGTTAAATGGACATTGTTTTTAAGCTAATAGTCTCCCGAGACTGTTGAATCCTAAAGCTAGAGGCCGTCAATGGAATTATCTGAAACATGAAAAATGACAAAATATTGGATAGCATCACTTTATCTCACACTTTCACAGTATACGTAGTTATAGCTGCTATTTATTGAAGCGTCTCCTCATTATTTATTAATATTTCAATGTTTCTCTTTTCTCTTTAAAGCCCAAAGTGGGATTTATTTGTGGAACCCACTTTGGCAATTTCTGTAATAATAATCAAACAATTGCACTGCTCTTTTCATCTGAATTATCAACCAAGTTATGTTGGTTCCTGTTGTTGGAATATACAGTACATCAAATTCAATTATATGTCTCCCTTCCCCAAACTATATGTCCCTCACAGATATACCAATACATACATATGCACTGCAACAAGATCCAAACTATTCCCTGCATGGGTGAAGCTATCACCTATTTCGGCCTCCTGCCTAGAGAGTTTTTGGGGCTCTTATGCATGTCCTTGTGTACCTATGCATGTTCTCCCTAGGGGTATGTCATTCATTACATTTTCATGGCATTCTTACCATTGCCACATCTGGGCTGCTGTATTTTATGGATGAATAATGGGGTGGCATTGCCAGCAAGACTGAGTATGATCATGGGTGAAAATGAAGACGGTTACACTTTGGGAGTGGGTGCTAATGTTGCTAACTGAATTCCATTTTTCTAGTGCTTTGCAGATGGAGCAGCATAAGACCATGATAAAAGTAGAAGTATAGCAGCCACCAATATGGTAAGACCATAGGATCTGCCTGAAACTCAAAGATAGTTTTGTGAATTTAATGGATAAGTGCACAGTGTTCCCTCACTTATTACAGGGGTTAGGTTCCAGGACCACTCTCAATAAGTGAAAATCCGCAATGTAGGTACGCTATATTAATTTTAATATTTATATATTATTTTAGTAGTTATATACTACTTTAAGTCTTTATCAACCAATCGTGTATTGATAAATCGCCTCCTTCTCCTCTCGTTGCCGCTTGGGCTCCTTTTCTCTCCCTTTGGCTTCTCCTTCCTCCCTTCCTTAGGCTGTAAATTGTAATTTTTTATGATTTATAATAGTCTTTTAGAGTTTATTGAAAAACCGCAAAACAGCGAATCCGCGAAAAGTGAACCGTGAAGTAGTGAGGGAACACTGTATATTGCATCACAAATAGAATTGTCATAAGGACAAATGAGGATTATACAGTGTACAGGCAGTCCCCGAGTTACAAACATTCAACTCATAGTTAAGAATGGGGATGAGACAACAAAATGTTAGAAAAAATATACCTCTAGGAAAGGAAAATTACTCCTGAAAATGATATCATTGCAAAAGGTATCTCCACTGAAGCTTTCCCACCAATCCTTGTTTCTACATCAAGCCAAAATTTTCAAAATCCAATTATCACAGGGACAGAAAGTGAGGTGAAATCTTCTGAACAGGGGCACAGGCAGCAAAACAAACACCACAGGGGTGTTCATCCTTTCCTATGCTATTCAACACAAAAACACTTTAAAAATGTACCTGTTCCAATTTATTTATTTATTTACTTACAGTATTTATATTCCGCCCTTCTCACCCCGAAGGGGACTCAGGGCGGATCACATTGCACATATAAGGCAAACATTCAATGCCATAACATAGAACAGAGACAGACGCAGGCACGGGCGGGCCTCGAACTCATGACCTCTTGGTCAGAGTGATTTGTTGCAGCTGGCTGCTAACCAGCCTGCGCCACAGCCCAGCCAAATTACATACAATTCAACTTAAGAACAAACCTACAGAACCAATCTTGTTTGTAACTTGAGGACTGCCGGTATATTAAATGGAGCAATTGAAGAATTTTTGGAATTTTGAAGTAAGTAATAATCAATTATTGATAATAATATTAATAAGTAATAATCAAGTTAGCATCATAATTGCTGAAGGCAAGCAAGCAACCACTTTTTACAGAAACAGGAGATAGGGCAGCTACTTACATTTATGCTGCCTTATAGAAGGCAGCAATAAATTAAAATACAAGCCATGCTAACTGGATAATTTTATAAATGGCTCTCTATTATAACTTTTGTTTGTGGGAGTACTTTCATGAAATGCTGCACTGGAACGAGGTGGAGTATGAATAAGAGCTATATCTATATTTGCTTGCAAATTTTCTTCCACAGACAATAGCTTAAAACTGTGAACATGTTAGCTGGAATATTCTGGAAATGTTTCACCTTATTCCATGAAGGAAGAAAATTGAATATTAATGAAATTCAGGAATGAAAAATGAGTAACATTTACTAAGTCACAATGACTCTCATTGTTTGAGAATATAATAACAACTGTCTTTCTAGATGTGATCACGTTCAGCACTCCAGCAGTGGCCTATTCAAGTCTGCAGATCTATACACATAAATATATGGAAATAAGTATACACTTAGTAAATGGACATCTAAAGGACTACACTACATCAAAAAGTGCATGATACAAATGTTGCTGCCCCCTTTCCTGACTTGTAATCACAGATGAATGATGTCTGAATATAGGTATCCCGTTACATTCGTCATCCAACATCAACCTGCCTTGCAGTTATTTTTACTTCAACTTTTTGAAAGATGTAATAATTCTATACAATTTTTTCCATTTCCACAAAGAATTCATGCCAAGGAAATGTAAGTAGTACTTACTTATGTCTCCAGAAATGTAAGCTATACTCTTGAGCTATTATAATCAACTGATTCTCCAAAAAAAATTGAACAGGATATTAATATCATAAAACGTTAATGGACATGTCACTGGATCTAAACTATTCAAGAGAAATGCATTATATATTTCAGAAAAGCTCCAAAAAGCTGACAAAGCAAGAAGAAAGGTTTCTAAAATGAGTGATATTAAAATTCACACAGGTGGAGTAGCCCTGAACCGAAATTCTTGAGACCAGGAATGTTTAGGAATCTTTTTGGAGTAGTTGCATATACATAATGACATATCTTTGAGATTGAACCCATGTCTAAACATGGAATTTGTTCATGTTTCATGTACACCTTATACACATAACCTGAAGTAAATTTCAATTAAATGCACGATGTACAAGCTGGGTTTAGAAAAGGCAGAGGAACGAGAGACCAAATTGCCAGTATCCACTCGATGATGGAGGAAGCTAGGAAGTTTCAGAAAAGGCTGGAGTTAAAATTGCTGGAAGAAACATTAACAACCTTAGATATGCAGATGATACCACTCTGATAGCTGAAAGTGAGGAGGAGCTGAGGAGCCTTATCACCAAGGTGAAAGAAGAAAGTACAAAAGCTGGGTTGCAGTTAAACATCAAGAAAATCAAGATTATGGTAACGAGACTGATTGATAACTGGCAAATAGAGGGAGTGACAGACTTTATATTTCTAGGTGTGAAGATCACTGCAGATGCAGACTGCAGCCAGGAGAACAGCAATGGGCAACCTCGATAAAATCGTGAAGAGCAGAGACATCACAGTGGCAACGAAGGTCTGCATAGTTAAAGCAATGGTATTCCCCATAGTAACCTATGGATGTGAGAGCTGGACCATAAGGAAGGCTGAGTGAAGGAAGATAGATGCTTTTGAACTGTGGTGTTGGAGGAAAATTCTGAGAGTGCCTTGGAGCACAAGAAGATCCAACCAGTCCATCCTCCAGGAAATAATGCCCGGCTGCTCACTGGAGGGAAGGATATCAGAGGCAAAGATGAAGTACTTTGGCCACATAATGAGAAGACAGGAAAGCTTGGAAAAGATCATGATGCTGGGGAAATGGAAGGAAAAAGGACGAGAGGCCAACCAAGGGCAAGATGGATGGATGGTATCCTTGAAGTGATTGGCTTGACCTTGAAGGAACTGGGGGCAGCGACGGCCGAAAGGAAGCTTTTGCATGGGCTGGTCCATGAGGTCACAAAGAGTCATAAGTATCTGAATGAATAAACAACAAAAAATTCATACACAATATTTTTAATAATTTTGTACATGAAAGAAGGTTTGCATACACTGAACTATCAGAAAGCAAAAGTGTTACTATCTCTGCCACACATATGGGTATGTTTTGGACCAGTTCTATAATTTGTTAAGTGACCTGAACAAATTAAAGAGCTTGGCAAAACTAACAAAATTAATTTCAACAGGGAGAAATGGAAAGTACTACATTTAGGCACAAAAAATGAAATCCATAGCATAGGATCAATGACACCTGGCTTGAAAACAGTACATATGAAAGGGATCTAGGAGTCTTAGTAGGATGAAAGCTGAACATGACTCTACAGTGTGATGTGACAGCTAGAAAATCCAATGTGATTCTAGGCTGCATCAAGTATAGTATCTAGATAGTGGAAAATCATGGTCCCACACTAGTCTGCTTTGGTCAGACCTCGCCTTGAAAACTGTGTCCAGTTCTGGATATTAACATGCTAGAATGTGTCTAGAGAAAAGCAACCAAAATGATGAAAGGTTGAGAAGGCAAGCCATTTGAGGAGTGGCTGAGGGAGCTGGATATGTTTAGCTTGGAGAAGAGTGGTTGAGAGGGGACATACGAGGGCTATCCAGAAAGTAGGCTACGTTTTGGATTTTAAAAAGGACAAAGTATAGGATAAATCATTTACCATATGCAGCTGAAAGACACATCCCAAAACTACAATCTCATGTAATCCCCATTTAAATTTAGCCACGTTTCTTATAGATAATTGAGTTTGAAAAGTACTGCACCAGTAAATTTGCCACCTCTCTCCTCCGTTTCCAACAATGGGGGCATGGCTGGCAGCGCAGCGTTTTGGCTACGCTGCAGGAAGGGAGAAGGGGGAAGAGCTGAGGACACAAGCGGGGGAATTTACTGGTGCAGTACTTTTCAAACTCATTTATCTATAAGAAACGTGGCTAAATTTAAATTGGGATTACATGAGATTTTAGTTTTGGGATGTGTCTTTCAGCTGCATATGGTAAATGATTTATCCTATACTTTGTCCTTTTTAAAATCCAAAACATAGCCTACTTTCTGGATAGCCCTCGTAGATAGCCATGTTTAAATACTTGAAAGGATGTCATATTAAAGAAGGAACAAGTTTGTTTTCCGCTACTCTAGAGACTAGTACTGGAACAATCGATCAAAACGTAGAAAAAGGGATTCCACCTAGCATTAGGTAAACATTATTGATGGTAAGAGTTGTTCAAAAATAGAAGGTGGCAGAGTCTTCTTCTCTGGAGGTTTTTAAACAGAAGCTGGATGGCCATTTGTTGGGAGTGCTTTGATTTTATGTCCCTATATGGCAGAGGGTTGGGCTGGATGGCCCTTGTAGTCTCTTCCAACTCTATTATTCTTTTATTTAGTTTTGGATTTTGGAGAATTTTGGATAAGGGATCTTCAACCTGTATACTTTTATTCATTAGAACTAACATTAAAAATCTCTGCTCTTTCCAGGGCAACTGCAAGATTATATCACAAGAGGAAGCATAATCTCGACTTGTTTACAGTTGGAAGATGGTTGACAATTTATTTTTATTAGCAAGAAACTCAATAGTCAAGTCATAAATCTGTCACTGTAGCACTGATTGTGACTTGTTTACCCTTCAGAAAACTCTGTTAGACATACAGCACCATTATATGCAAAGAACCATTTTGCAATCCATAAATTGGGTGTTTACTGATTTGCATTATTTGTGGAGAAGCTGCTGCATTTATTATTTAGGTATTTGCCAAGAGGGCAATAGGATTTGACACAGTGAAGGCACCTATGGGCTACATTTAGTTCTTACTGGGTTTTGTGAACCTCCACACCATCAACATTTGACACAAATGCAACTGCATTTTTGCAATAGAACAGGGAATATTGGGAAGACTCTGGGAAGTACAATTCTTCTCTCGCACAAGGGAGGCAAGACTGACCTATGGACTTTTAAAAGTTGCCATTCCCTATCTTTTGTTTAAAACAACTGCAGTGGTGCACCAAGAACAAAAATGTATTATGATTTTTCACCATGAATTTGTTGCAGCTAAAAGTTATATGTCTTTTGATTCTTATAAAGCCACTAATCAGAATGATGATATGCTAATACATATCAATCTATCTATTCATCCACATACACTGCATTTGAAAGCAACATTGGATACCAATCTAACCATAATTACCAGTGTAAAATATACCATTAACCACTAAGTATTAGTGAAAATGTAGTGATCCATGCCAAACGCAATGAATACAATGTCCTGTTGGTCATTGGTGATCCAACTATAATTGCCTTCCAAATGTTGTGTCTTGGCGGTGGGTCCATAGGTGACTGTAGAGGCCTATTGTTGACCTGCATGTTCTTCCATAGTGAGGACATCAATTTCCAGGTGGAAGGCAGTCCCAGTCAGAATTAGCTTGACACATCTTCCTCTTGTCATGTTTCTCCCTTTAGTCCTCCATTTGTCCTCTTTGAATTCCACAGTTAGAATGTTCAAGGGCCAGAGCTTCTCAGTTCTCGGTGTCTATGCCACAGTTTTTAATGTTGGCTTTGAGCCTATCTTTAAATCTCTTTTCCTGCCCACCAACATTGTTTTCCATTCTTGAGTTGGGAGTATAACTGCTTTGGGAGGCAGTGATCAAACATTCGGACAATCTTTCCAGTTGGATTTCTTGAGCCTTTTTTGTTCACCAGATGTTCTTGAGTTCTCTGGTCCTTATTAGGCCCTCAGCTTTTTCACTGTTTCTTAGCAGTGCAGTTGGTGTCTCTCTGCCAAATTTGGAAGGCTTTCCTTTTCTTATCAATTAACTGTTGGATCTCATTATCATTTTCATCAATCAAGTCTTGATGTTTCTTAGTTATCCAATAGTTTCTTCACAGGCTGTGATGATGGAGGTCTTCACTTTATTCCAATGTTCCTCAACATTTTCAGGTTGTTCTATGGGTAGATGAGTCTTGAGCATTGTTTGGAGAAGGGCTTGTTTGGAGGGCTCTTGAAGAGCTGGGATGTTAATTTTATGCCTTATCTTTCTTCCTCGGAGTCTGTGTTTGGGGGTGATCTTGATAGATTGGATTAACCAGTGGTCTGTCCAGCAGTCATTAGCACCTGTCATGGCTCTTGTGAGGCAGTCTCTGGCACATATAATTACATAGTCTAAGAGGTACCAATGCTTTGACCGGGGTGCTTCCATAATGTCTTAAACTTGCTTTTATGACGGAAGAGTGTGTTTGTGATGAAAAGGTTGTGTTCCACATATTTGGTAAGAAGCAGGATGCCATTCGGGTTGCTGTTTCCAACTCCATATTTTCCTATGGTCCCTGGCCACAGGTTGAAGTCTCATCCAACTCTCATTTTAAAATCACCCAGGAGGATGATTTTTGTCCTCCTTAGGTATCTCTGCCAGGATGATGTCCAGCTGACAGTAAAATTTTTACTTATTGTCTTAACTCGCATCTAGTTGGTGTAGGCACTTATGATAGTTGCCTGTTGGTTTTTGGTAAGGCTAATTTGGGGGATTGAGAGTCATTCATTAATGCTGATGGGTGCTTCAGATAGATGCTTCACCAAGTTGTTTCTGATAGCAGAGCCAACTGTGTGTATTCTTCATTCATCTTCAGGCAGTCCTTTCCAGAAGAAAGTGTAATCTCCATTCTCTTCCTCCTTCAGCTGCCCGTCTCTGGCTCTCTGGGTCTCCTGAAGTGCTGCTATGTCAATGTGAAAAAGCATACCAGCTCCCTTGCAATAATAGCAGTCCTGCATTCAGGGTGTTCATTATCTGTGTTGTCCAACAGGATAATTTCAGCAATATTTTAAATGCTTGCTATCAGTCACTAACAATTATAAACCTACATAAAAATGTGATTTTATTTCAGAACTTCCCTCTGCCAAGTAAGTTTTTCAAGAAGTTGGAAGTTCTCCTTTGGGTTTAAGATAACTGAGCTTAGAAGAGTGCTTAATGCAAAGAGACAGGAAGAAACTGACACTGAAATATATGAACAAGAATGACTGATAAAGATAAAAAGTATTTTCACTCAAATGTATCTCTTAAGCCCATTTGTACTTTTTTGCCAATGATAATTATACATAGCTTGATTACCGTTTTAAAGCTCTTTTCCTCCTCCAAAGTGAAACTTAAATATTTATAGTTTAATTAAACTAAAGAAATTATTAGAAACACTGCAGAACAAATAATATTTACAGCAGATTTTGGAAATCACACTTTACGTTGCATTACTGCCATCTACTGTTCAAAACTGTGTTAAGAACTGGTTCTATCTCAATAGTTTTGCTTAAATGTCACTACTAATTTTAATGAAAAACAAACTTTTTCTTAGGATTTCAGTGTCAGGAGCCCCCGGTGGGAGAGTGAGTTAAATCCTTGGGCTGGCAGAACTGATGACTTGAAGGTTGGGTTGCTGATTTGAAGGCTGCCGGTTCGAATCCAACGCAGGGAAAATGTGGATGAGCTTCCTCTATCATATCCAGCTCCATGCGGGCACATGAGAGAAGCCTCCCATAAGGATGGTAAAAACATCAAAACATCTGGGCATCCCCTGGGAAACATTCTTGCCAATTCTCTCACACCAGAAGCAACTTGCAGTTTCTCAAGTCGCTCCTGACATTTAAAAAAAAGTGTCAGAGGCCAAAAAAAATGAGTTCACGATGTCTTTTTGGAAGATTATGAGTGTAAATATTGTTTTACAAATGTCAGTAACAATGTAAAGTTTACAAACTCACAAGCAACCTGAAGCTAACTAAGGAAGCTAACACGGATTGCCTTAAAACAAGATCTGAAATCATGATTTCCAGCAAAATTGTTAGCTCTAGCCAGAGCTACCCCTATACACATCTAGATTTAAATTACAGAAGGGCAGGGTGAAAGAAAAGTATAACCCTCTAAGACACTTATGATTTTCCAACCCTGGATTTAATACAGTAGAGTCTCACTTATCCAACACTCGCTTGTCCAACGTTCTGGTTTATCCAACACATTTTTGTAGTCAATGTTTTCAAAACATTATGATATTTTGGTGCTAAATTTGTAAATACAGTAATTACTACATAGCATTATTGCGTATTAAACTACTTTTTCTGTCAAATTTGTTGTTAAACATGATGTTTTGGTGATTAATTTGTAAAATCATAACCTAATTTGATGTGTAATAGGCTTCTCCTTAATCCTTCCTTATTTTCCAACATATTCGCTTATCCAACGTTCTGCCGGCCCGTTTATGTTGGATAAGTGAGACTCTACTGTATTAAGAAAAAGTTTGGAATACATCTTGATCATTTCAACCATATTTCCATAACATGTTTCTGCTGATTTATGTGCCCCACAATCAACAAACAGTTTTGGCTTCTACGCAACTATAATTTCTGAGTCTAAGTGCTTATAATACTTGCAACAAAGACTCTGTTCCTGCTAGTCTTTGGGAATCCTGCCAAAACTCAGTCATTCAGTAATGTTAAACATGAGAAATTGGAAATCAATTCATTATATCAATATTAATACATGAATGTGTTCAATCATTTGAATTACTGCTAGCTAATTTATTAAAAATGCAGACTATGCTACTCTCCTTAAAACACCTTGTTTGTTAAGTATGAATAAGAAAGAAAACTGTAATATCAAAACGTTCAGCATTCCTTATTGACCATATTGATTAGAGCTGCTGTGAACTGTAATACAAGTACATATGGAAGGCCACATGATTCCCACTCCTACATGAAAGCATAGAAAAAACAATCAATTGTTAATTTCAGCTAAGGAAAAAGCATCCACTACAAGTATTTGGTTACAAGATCAGACAGTGAATCAAAGGTGGACAGTTCTTAATCAAAAAATGTTCTCAGTACCTCTGAGCACCTGCGGAACATTTTAATGTACAACTCAATCACTACATGTTGTCTGTCTTCCACTCTCTATCAGGAAATGTGATTTGCAAAGATCAGCTGTAGAGCATATGTTTTGTTCTCATAATTCAATGAGACATATGTCTGAGTAGATTTAACATAAAAGAAACAAAGAAAAACATTTATCCCAGGGGTGTCAATTTAACTAGTATCTTTAAGTTTGGCTCCAACCTTAGAAAGCGTGTTATCCTCTAAAGAAATAGACGGGCAAAACGTATCATAGGAGAGAGGGGAAGGAAAGAAGGGGAGGATGTGTGTGAAAGACAGGAGAGGGGGGAAACAGAGAGAGAGAGAGAGAGAGAGAGAGAGAGAGAGAGAGAGAGAGAGAGAGATGATATCATGAGAGAAATGGGGAGGAAGGTTAAGGAAAAGTTTTCACTTAATTATCCATGTTTCTGCAATCTAGAAAATATAAAGGATTACAAAGCGGTTCAGCGGGATTACCTCTGTGTAGATATGAGAATAAAAGAATTTTAGACAAATTAATCTTTTGCTCCCAGACTAACAATTTCAACCCCACCATTCACCTCAAAGAGGGTGGCCCACTGAATAAGGGAAGGTCAGAAAGCACAATAGCAGGAAGAAGGGATTAAATCCAGTGTTCATCAAACATTCTAGAAAGTTTACCCAGGTCATACAAATTTCAGATGTTAGCTCAGCAAGTTAACTGCCTAGCTATTTCCAAGCTGTTGCACTCTAGCACCAAAACACCTTTTCACCTAGCACCACACCAGAGTCCAATAATTCTATCTAAAAAAATTATTTAAAAAAGAATAAAAAGGGGAAAGGGCAAGTCCAAAAGGGTCAGTAGAAAGTACAAAATAGCAATAATCCAAAAATGCCAAAGTACATAAAGTCAGGACAACCAAAATCCACAGCAGTTCTTCATACATAAATCCATAAATATGAAAACATGAACTTTTCCAAGGTAAACTCTTTCAGGAAACAAAGGCATGAACCAGAACAGGAAACTTGAGAATATTTGAATCAAATACTTGAGCGGAGAGACAGGAGAGACATCCTTTATGGCTTGAAGCCCACACCACTTAATTTAAGCCCGTCAAGGCACCCATGAAATCATGATGAAGACACCTGACCTTCAAGGTCTTATCTTGGATTCTATGAGAATATCTTGTTTATCTATTTTTCACTCCTCATGTTCTCAGGCCTAATCTAGTTCTCAATAACACTCCCCATCGGCCTAAGGCCTTTTCTCAAGGGAACTGGAACTTTCATTTTCCTCTGTTGCCTGGGAACGAGCACAGGAACCCACAACATCAGGATCATCTGCAACTCTCTCTGATCACTCACAGTCTCCTCATCAGAAAAATTTTCTGACACTTGCTGAGCCAGGGCCGGCCCAACCATAGAGGCCAGTGACGCCGCCGCCTCGGGCGCAGGTCCCGGGGGGCGCCGTCAGGCTGGGCGGGAGGCGGGGCACCTCTCTGACGGTGCCCCGCCGCCCGACCAGTGCGCCCTGGCCTTGTGGCTCCCTCTTTCGCCGCCCGGGAAGGGGAGGAGGGATCCCCTCCTCTCCTCCCCGGGCGGCGAAGCCTCCTTCTTTCGCCGCCCGGGAAGGGGAGGAGGAATCCCCTCCTCCCGTCCCCGGGCGGCGAAGCCTCCTTCTTTCGCCGCCCGGGAAGGGGAGGAGGAATCCCCTCCTCTCCTCCCCGGGCGGCGAAGCCTCCTTCTTTCGCCGCCCGGGAAGGGGAGGAGGGATCCCCTCCTCTCCTCCCCGGGCGGCGAAGCCTTCTTCTTTCGCCGCCCGGGAAGGGGAGGAGGAATCCCCTCCTCCCGTCCCCGGGCGGCGAAGCCTCCTTCTTTCGCCGCCCGGGAAGGGGAGGAGGGATCCCCTCCTCTCCTCCCCGGGCGGCGAAGCCTCCTTCTTTCGCCGCCCGGGAACGGGAGGAGGAATCCCCTCCTCCCGTCCCCGGGCGGCGAAGCCTCCTTCTTTCGCCGCCCGGGAAGGGGAGGAGGAATCCCCTCCTCTCCTCCCCGGGTGGCGAAGCCTCCTTCTTTCGCCGCCCGGGAAGGGGAGGAGGAATCCCCTCCTCTCCTCCCCGGGCGGCGAAGCCTCCTTCTTTCGCCGCCCGGGAAGGGGAGGAGGGATTTCCTCCTCCCCTCCCCGGGCGGCGAAGCCTCCCTCTTTCCAACCCTGGCCGCGTCTCCCACGCTGCCTGGGAGGCGGGGCCAGGGCAAATAGCATGGGAGGCGGGGCCAACCCTGGCCCCGCCTCCCACCCAGCGTGCCCTGGCCCCGCCTCCCACGCAGCATGGGAGGCGGGGCCAGGGCACGCTGGGTGGGAGGCGGGGCCAGGGCGCAGGAGGCGGGGCCGGCGGGGGGCGCTTTTCAGCACCCCCGCTTAATATTTAAATTTATCTCCGACCGGCCCTGTGCTGAGCTACCACACAAGCTATAACACATAAGGATGCACTGTTTTGATTATCATATGTTGTGGCCACTAGTTATATTAACAAACAACAAGGAACACTGGGAAGGATAGAGTGGACATAATTTTGCCATTCCCTTCATACTGAAAGCAATGGTTTGCTGTAAAGTATTCTGCCCTTTTATATTTCAACAGTATTAAACACTGCTAAATGGCATTGTTTTGCAGACATACAAAGATTGTGTACTGAAACTAAAAAAATTAAAAGGCTCTCACATATTCTTGCTTAAAGAGAACAGTCCATTTTCAGGTCTCTTCCGGTCAAACTAGATACTATGGAGAAAACTGTGTATTCTACAGTTTGCATATTTTCACTCTAACAATGGGCTTTCCAGAAAAATAAGTGCCTCTGCAAATACAAAGTATGTCCTTGTTTACTTCCTGATGACCAATCACCAAACAAAGCAAGCTAATTTGCAAGATATGGGAGGTGAGAGAAGTTCATGTTAGGACAAACGGGATGTCTTTTACCACTTGAGGAAGCATTGCTTTTAAATGCTTGTAGCTTGCAAATGTCTAGTTTGACCCAAAAAGATAGTGATGAAAGTATGAACCAGGTATAAAGAGTCTGGAAGTAATTAACCATAAAACAACTTCAAGAAATATCTGACTTAAGTAAAAACAGAAAGAAAAACATCACTAGTACGGACAAGAAAAAAAATAGTATTTTCCTACTGTTTCCTTGATTTCTTTGAAGGGCAAACCACCTCTAGAGTATTCCTTGGCTAAGAAAACCATATGCAATTACAACAGGACCTCTACACTTGCAGATTTCACTTTTGTGGAATTCATTATTGGCTAATATTTGGCTAATATGTTCTCTCAAGAAATCTCTAGGTCCTCCAGCACAATTCCGGTGTTGGAAGTTACTTATACAGTCACACTGGAGGACATAGAGATTCCTAGAGAGAACACTTCTCTAGGCATTTATAGCTTCTCCAGAATGATTCTATTAGATGTTGACCATACAGTTGTGTTGGAGGACCTAGAGATTAACTGTATTTCCACTTTCAAATGAATCTTCACCCATAACCCTGGCTATGAAGGGATGACTGTAATGGAGTCATTGTATGTTCACAGGCAACATGAAGGCACTTATTATTATTATATTAATTTATATGTTGCTTTGTCTTTCCTGAAGGTGCCCTAAACTTTAGACTTTAAGTTGCCCTGGGTCTGAAACAACTTGAAGGAACATACCAACCACAATCTTAATGAACTTGACTATCTCTTCAGCCAAAAGCAGGTCCACACTTTCCATTCAAATACTGGAAAGTGTATGTCGGTTAAAATCGTTCTTCATTTTAAATATTTGTATTGTTTGCACAAATAAGATATGTGCAGTGAGCAATGGTTTGTTTGTTTTTTTCAAACTACATACTGGGGGACCATGAACTGGCACTTGGATTAAAAAGTTTGAGCACCCCTGTTCTAGAAACATAGCCTTGAATATGGGATCATGCACAAGCAACTTACAAATTTTCCTAATTGCTCAAAAACATCAAATTGAGAGCTGAAAGGCCCTGTTACTCTTATTAGTCATAGTAGAGCCCAAAGGTAATCATTATAGACAGGTGAGGAAACTCCTAAAACATATTTGATAACCAGTATGTGTTGATAACCAATATGTGCGTCCCCTTGATCTGGTCATGTAAGTGTTATTTATTATTATAATTGTATTATTTTACTTTGTTTAATAATGTGTTATTACGTTGTTATGTAATGTTTGTGTTGTTTTTATGACTGGAAACCGCCCTGAGTCCCATCTGGGAGATAGGGCGGTATATAAATAAATTATTATTATTATTATTATTATTATTATTATTATTATTATTATTATTATTAAATGGCCATGCACTTTTGCAATGGATCTACCTTCTTCATTACAATGAAATTATAAGAAACTTTACCACTGTTTTTAATACCTTGTTAGGTGAAATTCCAAGAAGTGACAATGAAGCCAAATAACTGGTTTGTGACATACGTGACTGACTTCTTCTACAATTAAAATAGTTTAAACAAACTGGTTTTCTATAACAGCCTTCAGTCCTGTCCACAACAGCTTTAAAGTGAACCCAAATGGTCTACATTATAGATGTGTAACTTGCTTTTCCCACATTACAAGAATGACCAGTGAAAAGACAGAAACTAGAGAAAATGTAGAAAATGACCTGAATTTAACAGACCAAGATACTATATTCAATCTGTGAGTATTTATCCTTTTAAATAAAATGTTATTAAAGATATATGCAACCTGTATATACACATTTAATCTTTAATCCAGTCATTATTTGCATTTTTCATAGTAGCAGAGAAGTTGCATTTTGCATATCAATAACAAAAAGTGGTGGTGCTGCTTCACCATACTGCCGCCTATCTGCAAAACAAACCAAGTAACAAAAATAGAGACATACGGTATTCTCTGCTATGTTAACTCTGGAGACACATGGATATTGCACTGTTCAATGTGCTTCAGGTTCTAATGTACTAAATTCCAGGATGATATCTAGTTCATGATTACCCACTGATAGAAGATATTCATTATTGAAATGGGAAGGCGGACATTTTTTGGCAAATGCCCCCCCCCCCCCAAAAAAAAAATCCTTACAGCTCCTTAAACATCCCTTCTCATAAAATTGGCTCATGATGGTTGGGGACCCTTTGGAAGAAAGGTGAAAATGGCACACAGAGCTGCAGTGGATAGAGGGAATAATCAAATTTCACCTTTCTCCATTCCACAGACAGATGCGTTTTATCAACAAAGGGATGCCAAACGGTTAACAGCCAGTGACAGCAAATTGCACTACCTCAAATATGAAATATATGAATTGTTTCAGAGTCACCTTTATCATATTTATCCTTGGGTAGGTTCAATTCATTTTCTCTCAGCGTCAGTTATGATAAAAACAACCTTGCATAACTTCATAGTCCCCCACCCCACTCCATAAACCCTCTGACTCCAGAAATATAGGAAACCTTCAAGAGAACAACACATTTTGAGACCAGGAAGAAATTTATATCTAATGGGCTCACTTATTCACCACCTAGCAGGAGTGCCACACATACACTATGACCTGAAAAGGGCTTTCACTCTCCCAGTTCCTCTCCTGCTTTGTCGTTCTCTCTTTCTACATTATATATAATTTTATTTTCAGACCTCAGTGATGCTGAAGAAAAGGCAACCCAGCATGACTAGATGAACAAATGCAGGGGGACCAGCAGGAAGCCATTTGTTATTGTATTAATCTATTCAGTTTCAGCCTAATGTCCTCTTTGGAATACCTTCATAGAAACAAACAGGCTGCAAACACAGGGATTTAGCTACGCAGCAATCCGCTGATTGTCTCTTGGATATTCATAAGTCACAGAGTTCCTTCCACCTTTTAGATTTCATTTTGGTTGTAATAAGGAGGAATAAATAATTGAGAGACATGCAATAAATTATTCAGCTAAGTGCACAGTTTCCAAGGAATCCTAGCATGAGTCGGGATTAATGGTATAATGCAAGTCAGACGCAGAAGTTGTGCTGACACCCCACCACTACCACATGCGGGAACGGGGCTGGGTGCTTGGCGCTTCTCAGCGTGTGCCTTCCACCAAAGGGACACATTAACACCTTTTGAATATTGATGGAGCAGAAGTCCCTAAAGCCTGCTGTGTACTTCTGTTGTTTGGTCGTGCACACCTATACAATGGTAAGACTTAACTCAAAGCTTCTCTTTATGCAACTCATTGGTACTTTCTTTCTCCAGAAATGACTGCAGTCCTTTCACAGTCTATAATATGTGGATACTTAACCGCTAACACTAATAAATAATACAGATATGAATTAATTGGAGAAGTGGCCTTTAAGGGAAGGAAAAGGGTGAAGAACTTCCAAGAGTTATAGGCAACTGGGACAAGAGAAGTTTGTACTGAAAAAACAGTTTTGGTTTCAAAGGCAAACAATAATTCTCCATCAATGCAGTGAGCGCCTGTCCTTGTTTACCCTCGATGAACTAGTAACAAATCATGGACAGTAGAAGCTGGAAAATTACCAGGACAGTTCCAACATTTACACAGTTATTTATACAGTAGAGTCTTGCTTATCCAACGTAAACGGGCCGGCAGAATGTTGGATAAGCGAATATGTTGGATAATAAGGAAGCATTAAGGAAAAGCCTATTAAACATCAAATTAGGTTATGATTTTACAAATTAAGCACCAAAACATCATGTTATACAACAAATTTGACAGAAAAAGTAGTTCAATACACAGTAATGCTATGTAGTAATTACTGTATTTACTAATTTAGCACCAAAATATCACGAAGTATTGAAAACATTGACTACAAAAATGCGTTGGATAATCCAGAACGTTGGATAAGCGAGTGTTGGATAAGTGAGACTCTACTGTACCTGGGTAGGGGATTATCCACCCATTAGTTTTCCGCACTAGCTCTGACTTCTTCCGTCTCAGCCTTCCTTTCTCCTCATTTCACAGGCTTTCATACTTTTTCACTAGTCAATACTGATGTTGCACTGTGTTGCTTTGATTAATTATATGGTTATGACACATACCTATATAATAAAAAGCAGTCTTTTTAAAAGAAAGGCAACAAGTGTCAATAATATGTTTTTAAAAACATTACTCTCAAATCAATGAGTTATTTTTATCCCTTGACCTAAAATTATAGAATTTCAAGATTAAAAGACAAGGCTTCTTACATTTGTCTATATATGGATTACATATGCATCCTATATATTAATTATATCCTGTCAGACTTCTTGTATTATCTTATTTGCACAGTAATAGCAACTGAGGATAGTCTTGATTATGACAACTGACTTCAACAAGTCATATCCACAGTACAGGCTTTCACCAGTTTGCTTTTGTTATCACATAAGGAATCTGGAGGACTGTTGTTTAGTAAGCATACTAGTTCAGGAACATTAGATCCCTTGGTGAACTGTCATTGTACACAGAAAATGAGTTTAGCCTTGGAGTCATATATGATCTAGGTTAATATTTTATTTAAAGCCCACTTTTCCTCCATGAAGCACAAGGTGGCATACAGGGGTCTCCATTTTCATTTTATCTTGTGATGTCAGAAAAAGGGTAGTGAACTGAAGGTTACACAACAAAGATTATGAATAAGTGAGAACTAAACTTGTGTTGTCCTTATTCAACTCTCCAACATACATTCTGTGCGTTCATTGTGATACATATGGCTAGGCTATCAAAACTGAAAAGAAACCGTCAAACACAGTTGTAAAAAAAAAGGGAAAGTCATAGAAGCTTATTAAAACACTTTTAGATCACACATTAACTCCTGAATTATTCAATGATTTTTCCAAAACCCCATTCAGTTTTTCCCTCTGGTTGACTGTCATGTCTCTATTACAGATCACTACCTCATATTTCCCCATCTGCCTTCCATCAGAGACAAGCTGCAGTTTTGTATCATTGTCCATCCTAAGTATTTACTGAGCTGTTATGGGATGGCACTAACCAGGTTTGCCCAGCTCCTCCCTTCACAACAGGTATCTAGATTCAAAATAAAACAGCCACTTGAAGAAACATGGAACAGCAGATCTGTTGTTCTGCCAGTAATGCCTAGTCTCTCTAGAGGAGATGGCTGACACAAGCAAAATAAAATATGCAGAACAGTCACATCACTGTCAATTTGCATAATTCATTACAGTAGCACCATTTAGTGCCATCTGAAAGCTGCTCTACACATTTGTTGCAATTTTTTAATCCAGAAACTAAATCCAACCAGTTTTCAGTTCTCCCACAAAGACCTAGCTTTGGAAAGAGAATATATCTGCATGTGTGCGTGTGCACATTTAATACATACATGGATGGGGTTGGGCAATGCAGCATTTCTAAAGACCAGAAGAAAATGAGCACTACAACACCACAGATGAAAAAACAAAAAACTGGCCTGGATGCTTGCATAGTGTTTGCAAAGTGCCACTTGGGATTCATTCTACAAATCCTGGACAGCCACCACGAATGCTTTGAGTCTCCTTGTGGAAAAAAGTGGGACATAAACAAACATAACAACAACAAACAAACAAGTACATGTTTTGAGCCTTGAGACTACAAGGGTTATACTATTCCAAAATGACTTAAGGCCATTCCACACAACCATATATCCCAGAATATCAAGGCAGATAATTCACAATATCTGCTTTGAACTGGGTTATCTAAATTTTCACTGCCATATAATCCAGTTCAATGTGGATTTTATACAGCGATGTGGAAGGATCCTTACTTACAATGTTTCATTAAGATGCTTTCAACCTATGTAATAATATATACCGTATTTTAAAATATATTGTTACAACATCACATCATTATACATCCATCATTGCCCAAATTTCTCACTGCAAGTGATAGCAAAGGATGAAAAACAGATCACAGCATCACCTGATACTTTCCTCCTGTGAAAAACAAATGTATTTCTCATGCTAATCAGTTGTTTCAGATTCTCCTGTTCAAAAACCACTTCATTTTATAAAAAGAGATAATGCTATCACAAGACAATGTCATCACATTATTACATATTTATCTTTTTAAAATAAAAGTAATTTTTAAAAGTAACATCATGGTTGGCTACACTGTGGTGTGTTGAACCACAGGAAAACAGTGGAGAAATCTTTGGAAACCATCTCCATGTAATAAAAGCAGAGGTGGCCCTAGGTAATTTTGCCTTGTAGGCGAACCTAGTGGCCGTGCCCCCCCAAGGCCCCGCACATACCTTCGGCAGCAGCAGCGGCGGGGACCATCGGCTCTCTCCTCGACGAACGCGGAAGGCCTCAACTGAGGCCTAGCTCTTCTCGCAAGAAGAGCTAGGCCTCAGTTGAGGCCTTCCGCGTTCAGTAAGGAGGGAGCCGATGGGCCCTGCCGCCACCGCGGGGGCGCCTTGATGGTTCCCCCAGGGACAATGCGCCACAAGTGGGCACTTACATTGGCCTTATGTTGGGCCGGCTCTGAATAAAGGCATGTGAACATTGACTTTAAATGTTTAAGAGGTCCCGTCTGTAGCATTATTTCACTGTGACAACAAATCATCATCATCATTTATATATATAAAAATGGAAAATATCTTTTAAAAATTTCAAGAATATAGATCACAGCGCAAAATATAGAAGAAGAGCAGGAAGAAGGCTTGTGAAGGAGAGAAAGGCCACCTAACTACTAATATAATGTGTAAATATTAAAATAAATATAGCACCCCTACTTCATGGATTTTCACTTATTGCGGGTGGTCCTGGAACATAACCCCCGCAATAAGTGAGGGAACACTGCATTTCTCTGGAAAATATATTGTACAATTCCAGAAATTTCTGTGTTAAGTATGCCCCATCTGGAAGGCCATCTCTGTTGGTGGCTGAAACATGACGGGCAAATAAATAAATAAATGGAATGCTATGATACTTGGAAGTTCACTCATTCCTCACCAAACACCTGAAGTAATCTAAGATCTCCCTGCTAAAGATTTTCCTGGGAATCCACAAGGGAGGGACCACCAGAGCACTCTCACACTTCACATACTAATTGGTCATTCTTGCAATGAGGGAGAATGAGATATTTCACACTCCCAACAGGCTACAGAATCATAGTGAGAAATGGGATCATTAATATATTATTTTCAGCAAAAATAAATGATGTTGTCAGCAACTATACCATATAACAGTACCAGGACAACCATGATAAAAGTGGATGATATAACAAGGATTTGCATACAGCATATCCTGGTCAGATAGCAAAAAACTCAGCTTTCACTAATGAGTTTTAGGCAGAGACTTTTAATCACTATTCCAAGATTTTTGAATAGAATAAAGAACATTTAAAGCATTCCAAAAAGTGGTTCATGGTTCCCTTCCCTTCTCATATTGCCTTCTCGTATTGGCTGCTTCCCCATGTTGAAGGCATTAGGAAAAGAGGAAGACTGAACTACATACGAATTGACCCAGTAAATAAAACCACAGTACTGAGTTTGCAAGACTGAACAGAACTGTTAATAACTGGATCTTTGCAGGGATTTCATTCACAGTGTAATCATACACTGAAGTTGAACTGATAAAACAATGCAATTGTTAAACAGCCAGTGTTAGAAATTCTTACTGATCAACTCATTCAAAAGGTAAGGGACAGTTCTTTGTGCTGTTTCGGACAACACAGTATGCAACTACTGCAATTCTTTATTGGCACAAGGAAACAAAATCAGCAACAGAATTTCTGATGGTCATGATGATAACAAGATATATTTCAAGTAGAAGACATTATATTTCATATAGAAGAGATTTCAACCTGGAGTGACCTCTCTAAGTGGAAAGAGCTTTGAATTTCAGAAGCCTACAACAGTTTTAAATTCACCTCTGCACTGGTTTGAAACTAGGTCTGCTAGCTATTAAACTAGACTTTGTTTTTAAAACAGAAATTCAGTATTATGTGAACATTTTCATATGCATATCATATTCATGTAGGAAGTTCTCTCTTTGTGCCTTTTGACAAAATCACAGCTATCTTTCTATTTTATATGACTTAATTTCCCCCCAAGATACATAAGTATTTTAATAAAAATACACAGCTGTGGCTAAATGATATTTCAGGGGAAGGCTCTTGTGAGATCTCAGAGAAAAAAAAAACTTACTGCATTTTATATGAATTATACAATGGCTCCCTCAAGTGGGGCAATGCTAAACTGCAGGGTTTTGTAAGCAAAAAAAGCAACACAAAGTAACAAAGACATTATAGATACGTTATATTTATAATCACATTTTCTGTGCACTTTAAATTCACTAAGCATTGCTTCAGCAATTTGAATTTACAAGAGAACCAAAATATCTGCCAGATAAATGGCTAACATTCTGGAATGTCACAGAAGAGCCACCGTGGCCCCTTCTACACTGCCATATAAAATCTAGATTATCTGCTTTGAACTGGATTATATGGCAGTGTAAACTCGTATAATCCAGTTCAAAGCAGTTAATGTGGATTATCGGCTTTGATAATCTGGATTATATGGCAATGTAGAAGGGGCCTGTGTGTATTCACCTCCATCTTAATTAAATGAAAAGAAGTTGTTGCATACCTCTTTAAGAGAAAAAAAGAGGCATATAAATCATCATCATCAGTGTTTCTGTGTATCTAGCAGATCAGCAATTTTTACCACTAACTCATGCAAACTCAGCTATGTTTGACAATTATCTTTTGCTTTGATAATTGCCTTGGCTATACTATTTTGAATAGCTAAGTGGATGTAACAGTAATTAAGGAAGGAGGAACTTCTATGGATCCAAACCAAACTTAGCTGTACCAACCCACCTCTGGGCAGGTTTTTTCAGGCAGTCATGAATTATTTTTCCTTGAGCATCCTCCACATTGGCGTGATTCAGATCTGAGAAGAAACCCAGCGGCTGACTGGTCTTCACTATTATTAGTATTAATTTTGACATGTTTGCAACATGTTTTTTCTGATCTGCTCTGGCCCCCAGCCTGCATCTTTGGTTAGAACCTTTTCCCTTGCTGAATTTTCTCCTCCCTGTATTTACCCAATAATCCTGAAGAAAGAAGAGTTAAGATTTACAGTGAAGATTAATTCTGGGATAGGAAGAAGAGTAATTCACCTTGATAGGTACACAGGGATAAACCCAATTGTGGTGGATTGCCTCTCTGCCATTTTGGGAATGCTTTATCAAGACTAGAAAATTGCCACTCTGTCTCAGAAAACCAACACAATTGTTTTTTAATTTTTAGAAAAGGCAGAATCTGAATTTACAGCTCTGGGCCCAAAAGCAGCTATGAAGCAAACTTGAGATATTAGAATGGTGACACTGACTATTTATTTATTTATTTATTTGCAGTATTTATATTCCGCCCTTCTCACCCCGAAGGGGACTCAGGGCAGATCACATTATACACACATAGGGCAAACATTCAATGCCCATAAACACATCAAACAGACACAGACAGACACAGAGGCAATTTAACCTTCTCCTGAGGGGATGTTCGATTCTGGCCACAGGGGGGAGCAGCTGCTTCATCATCCACTCTGACGGCACATTCCAAGTCGTAAATTAGTTAAACTTGCCTCCCCACTTTTATAAGTGGTACCTTATTTCCTACTTGATAGATGCAACTATTTTTCGGGTTGCTATGTCAGCAAACTCGAGACAAACTCAAGTGAATAAACCAGAAATTAAGCCTTTTTTAAGGGTCCCTGCTATAAAATCTTTTTAACTGAAATAGTGGCAGCTTCAGGGTTTCTAAGAACAGCTTAGTATTTGATATCTTGTTGAAGGCTTTCACAGGGGTGTTGTATGGTTTCTGGACACAGGTTCTTTCTCCCACCCTGGACATTCCACAGGTATATATGATCCATTTTCTTTACAACCATCAGATCCTCTGATGGTTATAAAGATGCCAGCCACAGATGCAAACGAAACATCAGGAGAAAATGCTGCTAGAACATGGCGATACAGCCCGGAAACCACACAACACCCCAGCACAGTATTTGACTGATCTCCCCATTATCACCACATTGACGTAGTAGTTATCACTAAGAATCCAACGTTTAGATATATCAAAGCCAAAGCTTACAAAGCCATAATCTTGGAGGCTTCTGGATATTAAGCATAAATATTGTGTTTAAAGCGCTTGAACGTAATATCCCATTTAAAAATAGGAACTTGAATGTATTTCACGAAAACTGCACATAGTCACAAATCAGCATATTACATTTATCATCTCTATATCTTGCTATAGGTGTACCTTGCCTAAATGCCTGATCTTAGAATGTAAAAACTAATTTGTCAGAAACCAAGTTGACAG
This sequence comes from Anolis carolinensis, assembly GCF_035594765.1. Lineage (NCBI taxonomy): Eukaryota > Metazoa > Chordata > Lepidosauria > Squamata > Anolidae > Anolis > Anolis carolinensis. Next base: position 69,156,084 of record NC_085846.1, read on the forward strand.
TGACAATGTTTCCAAATCCATGTTACACACCCAATTTCAAAGTAAGCATTCTCAATTTCATTAAAACCTATTGCATATCTCTGTTGTATGGGCATCATACATTTTAAGGGACTCCACCAGCCCATATTCCTTATTACATATATGCACATGAAAATAGAGCTAGTAGGGAGATGCCAGCAAAAATTAATGACAAACAAACAAACAAACCAAGTTTGATGTCATTTATCTGGGTTTTATTTCTGATGCAGGCATGTGTATTTAGACAGAAATGAGTCCCAGATAAATAAATTGTAAAGAAGCTAATATTTTAAATCTATTTGAGGTCTCTACAATATAGTAAAAACAGACCAAACATTGTATGGAAACAATTTTTACTTCTTTGTGTTTCATCATTTATGTTTGAAAACAACAGATCAGACAGGTAAACTGTGTACGCAGTCAGTTCACACTACACAGCACTTACGATTCTTCTTCTCCTCCTTTTGCTTTTTTATCAGAAACCAAGTAGACAGTTCCAAAGCTGCCACATCCAAGTTTTTGCTGAATAGTATATCGTCCTGCAATTAATGTCTTTGAGCCAGCAGAAACAGATGTTAGAGAAGTACCAGGCTTAACTTCTTGGAATCTCAGCATGACTTCATACAGCAAAATTAACTTGGTATTTATATTGCGTCTGAAGAATTACGAATTCTTCTGTAGTGAAGCAACATTGAAAACTTTCATCTGTAAGTGAAGTGGAAAAAACATAACTTTTATCTTTTAATTTCCTACAATTTTATTTACTCTATGATTGTTTTAAATTAAGCTCTGCTGTGAGACTATATTGAAAACCTTCTTGATTTCATGAGCAAAAGGAACACCTCAGCAAGCAAGAGTCCAAAAGTGGCAGGCTCAAACCCGGAATCTCAATCCATGGCTGATACCGGATGAGAGACTCTACCTGGGCACACAGAAGACTAGGCAACTTGGAAGGCGCTGAATAGACTGTGTTCTGGCACCACGAGATGCAGAATGGGGCTATAAGGTGGAATCCACAACATGTGAGTGTGAAGAAGAACAAACCACAGACCACTTACTTACTGAGCCCTGCCACATGCACAATGGAGGACCTTCTTACAGCGACACCGGAGGCACTCCAAGTGGGCAGCTTCTGGTCAAAGGACATTTAGTATAATGCCAAGTTTTTAAATTTGTTTGTGTTTTAAAATACATTACAACTGTACCCTCAACTAGCTTCTGACATGATAAATAAATAAATTGGAAAAATATTTAGGGAGCAATATAATAATAATAATAATATAATAAAACTTTATTTATACCCCGCCACCATCTCCCCAACGGGGACTCGGGGCGGCTTACATGGGGCCATGCCCAAGACAATACAATAAACCATAACATAATACAATTAAATAATACATTACATAAAATAAACAGTACAACATAAGATCAAAACAGCAATATAACACGAGCGGGCCGCATGAATACTACATTTAAAAACTAGATTAAAAATTAAAACTCTGGGTGAGAAAGGGATCAGAATAAAACCTCGAGGGACGGGACATCAGATAGTGAACCAGTCTAGAGGATAAATATCGGGGGGGAGTAGCATAGAACATTTACTCTCCGAAAGCACACCGGAAGAGCCATGTTTTTAAATCTTTCCTGAAGGCTAAAAGGGTGGGGGCTTGCCTGATTTCAATGGGCAGCGAGTTCCACAAGCGAGGGGCCACCGCAGAGAAGGCCCTCTCCCTTGTTCCTACAAGGCGAGCCTGAGATATAGGTAGTGGCGACAGGAGGGCCTCCCCCGATGATCGGAGAGGTCGGGCAGGTTTATGATAGGAGATACGGTCACGAAGGTAGGCGGGTCCCAAACCGTTTAGGGCTTTATAAATGATGGTCTGCACCTTGAATTGGGACCGGAAGATGAACGGCAGCCAGTGGAGCTCCTTAAACAGGGGAGTAGATCTCTCCCTGTAACTCGCCCCCGTTATTAGTCTGGCTGCCGAACGTTGGACCAGCTGTAACTTCCGGGCCGTCTTCAAGGGAAGCCCCACGTAGAGCGCATTACAGTAGTCCAGTCTAGAGGTAACTAATGCATGCACCACCGTGGTCAAGTCAGACTTCACGAGGTATGGTCGCAGTTGGCGCACAAGTTTGAGTTGTGCAAAAGCCCTCCCGGCCACCGCCGACACCTGCGCTTCAAGCGTCAGCGCTGAATCCAGGAGGACCCCCAAACTGCGGACCTGTGATTTCAGGGGGAGTGCAACCCCGTCCAGCACAGGTTGCCACCCAATACCCCGATCCGACGAGCGACTGACCAGGAGGGCCTCTGTCTTGTCAGGATTGATCCTCAGCTTGTTCCTCCTCATCCAGTCCGCCACAGCGGCCAGGCACTGGTTCAGCACCCGAGGGGCTTCCTTGGAGTCAGGTGGGAACGAGTAGTGGATTTGTGTGTCATCTGCGTAGAGATGGCAACACCCTCCAAAACTCCGGATGACCTCTCCCAGCGGTTTCATGTAGATGTTAAAAAGCATGGGGGATAAAATAGACCCTTGCGGGACCCCACAGGTCAAAGGCCAGGGGTCCGAGCAGGTGTCCCCCAGCTTCACCATCTGGGAACGGCCCTCCAGGAAGGACTGGAGCCACTGCAAAACAGTGCCACCGAGTCCCATCCCGGAGAGCCTCCCCAGAAGGATACCATGGTCGATGGTATCGAAAGCCGCAGAGATGTCCAGGAGAACCAGCAGGGTCACACTCCCCCTGTCCAGTTCCCTGCGGAGGTCATCCACCAAGGCGACCAAAGCCGTCTCAGTGCTGTGCCCAGGCCTGAAGCCAGACTGCGAGCGGTCCAGAAAATCAGTGTCATCGAGGAACTCCTGGAGCTGCGTGGCCACCACCCGCTCCAGAACCTTGCCCAAAAACGGGAGGTTGGAAATTGGTCTGTAGTTGTTACATACAGATGGGTCTAGCGAGGTCTTTTTTAGTAACGGTTTTACCACCGCTTGCTTAAAACAAGATGGAAATGACCCCTGACCCAGGGAGGCATTTATTATAGCCACAAACCAATCCAACAACCCCTCTTTGGCCTGCTTAACCAGCCAAGAGGGACAAGGATCCAGAGCACAAGTGGTCGCCCTCACAGACCCAAGAATCCCCTCCACGTCATCCGGAAGAACAAGCCGGAAAGAATCCCACAAAATCGGACAGACAGGTGCCTCGGTTACCTCCGCTGGAACTACAATTAAGCTGGAGTCCAACTCATGGCGTATCTGAGCAACTTTGCCTGCAAAGTGGTGCGCAAAATCGCTGCACCTAGTTGCCAAGTCATCAGGAAGCCCCTGGGTCTCAGGAGGCCGCAGGAGCTCCCCAACAACTCGGAACAACTCCGATGGCCTGTTGGCCGCAGACGCTATGCGGGCAGTCGTGAAAGCTTTCCTGGCTGCTCGCAGAGCCACGGAGTAAGCCTTAATAGCGGCTTTAGCCCATGCTTGGTCAGACACATCCCGAGATTTCCTCCAGATGCACTCTAGTCCCCTCCTCGCACGCTTCATCACAGCCAGCTCCTCAGTGAACCAAGGAGTCGACATGACTCTACGCAGCGAAAGAGGACGTTCGGGAGCGATCGTGTCAAGTGCCCTTGTCAGCTCACTATTATAGCGATCAGCCAGGACATCGACAGGATCGCCAGTCTCCAGAACAGGAAGATCCCCAAGAGACCTCAGGAGTCCATCCGGATCCATCAGCCTCCTGGGGCGGACCATCTTAATGGGTCCACCACCCCTGCGGAGGTTAGAAGACACGGCGAAACTCAAACAGATCAGATGATGGTCAGACCATGACAATGGAAGAATATTTTGCTCTTCCACTCTGACTGTCCCACCGTCCACAATGAAGACGAGGTCCAGCGTGTGTCCCGCCTGATGTGTGGGCCCAGATATAACTTGAGTCAGCCCCATGGTCGTCATGGCAACCATGAAATCCTGAGCTGCACCTGTCAAAGAGGTCTCGGCATGAATATTAAAGTCCCCCAAAACTATGAGTTGTTGGGAGACCAGGGCCGAATTGGAGACCACTTCTGCTAGCTCGGACAGAGAGACTGCTGGGTCGCGGGGTGGACGGTACACCAGCAGAATCCCCAAGCTGTCTCGGGCTCCCACCTTCAGGAAGACACACTCAAACCTCGAAGACTGCGGAACGGCGCATCTGATCAGGGCGATGGACTGCCGAGCAATCACCGCGACTCCTCCTCCCCGCCCCCCAGCCCTGGCCTGCTGATGCACCCCGAAACCTGGTGGGCACAGCTGAGTGAGATTCACACCACCCTGCTCGTCCAACCACGTCTCGGTGATGCATGCTAGATCCGCCCCCTCATCCAGGATCAAATCCTGGATAACAGCTGTTTTACCGTTGACGGATCTGGCGTTCAAAAGCAGGACCTTAAGGCTGGGAGGTCTGTCCTGAAGACTACCACACCTATTCCTCTCCAGGGTCGCAAAAACTCTGTTGCGCTTCTCCCTGGGTCGAAAGTGACCGTTCTTCCTTCTCCCCCAAACCACCTCAATGAGACCCTGCCCGTGGAAACCCTCTCCCCCCTGGAGAGATGACTGATTGAGGTTGCCCATTGAAGGGGATAGTCAGCTGTCCTGAGATAGAAAATCACCAGCAATACTTGGTTGTTTAAAGGAGGGGCCTATCTCCTCTGGTGTAGGAGGAAAGGAGTCATCTAACAGATCATCATCTAGCGTGGGAAGGGGGCTAGGCACTAATGATGTCTGAGAACGGGACTGAGAGGTAACATAGACATGGCCTAAACCTGGGGGATCTTGTCTACCAAGATTCCGCCTGATGTCCAGGGGGCGAATCAATGGGTCTACTAGTACCCTCCTGAGAGTAATGCCCCACTGTTGAAGTTTGGGCCTATACAAAAACAATTCCTCCATCAGTGTTCTGTCTTCCAATCCAATGAGAAGACAAATGGAGCGGTTCCAGGACTGATAGTCTCTACGAAGCCAGTCGATAGTCTTGATCTTCACTTTCGACCAGCTTAAAGATAGAATTTGTGAGAGAGACGTCCGGACCGCTCGCTTAGATGTCCATCTTCCTCTGTTCAATAGTGAGTCTTGCACTTCCACTGCCACCTTATTAGTTCGCAACAGATGTTGGGAATTGCAGTAAGTGTCCAGGGAGTGTCCAAACAGTTCTGGGGACAGCGTGTTGTTTGTCCTCTGAGAGACTCTATTAGTTTCCTTCCGGCCGTCCCTCCCCTGACTCTGACTCTCTTCCCCAGATAAAGACTCCACCCCATCCCTGGCCCCTTCCAAGCCTGACCTATTGCCTTCCTTCTGCTCCTCTAGCTTTTTTCTTCCCTGGCTTTCCAGAGCATTTAATTCCTCATTAATATTAATAAAGCTGGTTGGTACAGTTTGTATAATGTCTATAGGAGAAGGATTCTTCACCATTAGGGAAATTCCTTTGAAAAGATGGTCAATTTTCTTGTTCAGTGTCTCCAACTGTTGTAAAACAGTACTGAACGATTTTCCCAGTAGATCACATAGGAAAAAGAGTTCGTTTTCCCTCGATGTTTCCTGCCAACTCATTCCTATTACCTTTCAAAAACCTTCCTATAATATACCTCTCTAATCTTTCAAAATTACCCCTCGTTTCTACTATCTCTTTCAGCTCAACAGTATCTCGTCCAACATACACATACCTTCATTCACATTCTGGGACCATCAATTTACCAATCAATAAAACTCAAGAACTCTCGAATCCTATGTGATCACTTCCTATGACCTAAGTACCAGGTTCTCAAACCTGCTTCCTATCAGAGTCTCCCTGAAATTAGATAAAAACTTTCTCACTCCTATCTATAATACACACACACACATATACACACTCAAAAGAAAAAGAGGGAAAAAAATTAATAATAATAATAATAATAATAAAATAAAAAGAAATAAAATAAAATAGATGGCAGGCTGCAGCACTGAAGAAATGATCCAAGCTATTCCTATCTAGAACTTCCTCATTGATTCAGTCTCAACCAGTAAAATTAAACTCTCTAATTAAAAAAATAAAAATAAAAAAAATAAAATAAAATAAAATAAAAAAGAAAGAAAGAAAAAAGAAAAAGAAAAGGCTTGATGGTGTCAGGTACAGGAAAACCCTTCGTCACGCGGCACTGGCCCTAGCTGTTGATTCCAACAGGGCAGGGGCAGATGGAGAGGTCGGCCAAGCCCAGGCAAGTCCCAAGGAGCAAGATGGTACACTCCACAGCGCTGCTTCCTGTGTCCTTTAGGAGGATAGGCAATGCAGGAAACCCCAGCGGATGGTGAATAGCAGCTGCAATAACAAGAATGCCTCCAGGGGGGAAGGTCTCTAACAACAGCAGCAGCAGAAGTAGAAGTCTCTGCAGCCTTTGAGCCTTTGAAGCAGCTAGCACTGATAATTGGGTGTTAATGGCTTCGGAAACAGCCAGTCCCAGTCCCAGATGGAGAGCCGCCTCGGGAAGAAAGCTCGCTGTCACGAGTCAAACAGGTAGGCAGTGTTAGGCAACACAGCGGCCAGCTGCAGAGCAATGATCGGCTCCGAAGAATTCAAAGCAGCGGGAGCAGTGTAAACCCTCCTCCCAAGCTGGTCGTTAGCGATGGAGAGGTTAGAGACCAGCAGTGGCCCTAGTGACAGAAAAGTCAGTTCCAAACAGCAGCAACAGCAGCAGCAGTTGTTTAGTATAGAGAGGCAGAATGAGGGAGAGCGTTCCAGCCCTGTTGTAATGGCGGCTGCAGTAGCCCTCTACCTCTTCTCTCCCGATCGTCTCTTTCCCCTTTCTTCCTGCTGAGCCACGCGAATTAGCCCCCAAGGCCTCCTCCAAGACCCTGGATGACCAAACAAGAGCTCTAGCTAGCAAGGGTGGACTCAGATGGGAGGATTAACTTGGATTATGTTTTCTCTTACCGAGCTGCTGTATAGTTCCTGCTACCTCTCCGCCATCTTAGCCAAAAAAAAAAAAAAAAAATATAGATCTTGAGAAACAGGAATACCTGTGGAGCAAAGGCTTCAAATTTGCAGTTGCAGTTTCAGTTAGAGACAATCTTTATAAAATGTTTTACAGGTGTTATACAGGGTGTAACAACCTTAGCTCTCCTAGCTAAAATAGATAATTCGCAATGAGGATTCTGTTGAGAGGTGCAAAATACAGAAAGGGACCTTCTTCTATGTGTGATGGTCTTGCGTATTGGTACAGGCTTATTGGAAACAAACTATTAAGGAAACAAAACAAATAAAATGGCAACAAAGTAAAAAAATTCAGGGATGTGACTATTAGGCTTATTCAGAGACAATCTAGAGCAGCTGGAAAGAGAAATTTCTCAGTACAGAAATTTCTCAGCACGCATAACGATTACCAAAGACCAGAAAGGTGAAAAAACACTAAGCATAAAAATTGGAGGGACAAATTGTGGGATTATACACAATGGCCAAGATATCTAGCAATTTAAAACATTAAAGCTATGAAATGTTTGGAAGAAACTGGAAGCTGGCTATAGCATATTTGACGGGAGAAATTAAGTAATAAAGACAAGAGGAATCTATTGACTTAGAATTATAGAGGGGTAAATAAAATGAGCATAAACTCTACGATGGTTAGTGTCGGAAGCCAAGGTGGAGGGTGACCTGGGGGAGGGACGATGGGTAACTGTAACATGGGTGGTGGGCTGACTATGCATGTGAACATGTTTGTATATGTGTATTGTGGGTGTAAAAATTTTAAAAAATTAAAAAGACTATAGTAGGTAGAAAATCTATTAAAATATTTCTAATAAAAATAGCAGCAACCACTTATAAATTGCAGCATGCTGTTGTGGTGATTGAGGCATACCTTCTGCAATGAGCTATGCAGCTCCCATATTGGCCACATAGTATTAATACTACTGCAGTACATCAAGTGGTCTCCTTCCTAGCTTATTTATTTATTCAAAACTCTTCCCTTCAATCTTATTTCCGCTCCTATCTCATCACTTCTACCCTTTTCTTTTCTATCTATAATGCAGTAGTCTATTGTATACTACATCTGTGTAGTAGACTGTATCTTGCTCAACAAGCCACTTTTGGTTTCCTTCCTTTTTTCTTTACTGTCACATTACTCATTTTAAACGAAGATCCTTGAATAAAGAGACATAAATCTATTTGCCAAATAGTCACTGTTGAATGTTTTTAGGTTGAATGTTTTTATGTTAAATGTTTTTTATGTTGAATGTTTTTATGATGAATGTTTTTTATATTATGGAATGATATTTTAAATTGTAAGTCGCTCGGAGCACTCTGGTGGAGAGCGACTAATTAAGAAATAAAGTGAAGTGAAGTGAAATCTGAGTTGATGACACACAAATGAAAAATCCTGATAATGATATACCTCTAGTTGCATCAACAGCTTTATTTCACTAACATCTGCATGAGACTAGCTAATTGTCTCTCTGGCAACCCTGTGTTCAGCTAGATCTGTGTAAATTCCACTGAATTCAGTTGTAATTTTGAATTTTTTCATGCATTTTGTTGGACTGTAGATAATGCTATGAATTCTCCTTTATATGGATTGCATTACCACTCTGCGGGTCAACAGTCACACTTGAAAGTGGTAGCTATTTTGATTTGTTGTTCAAGTGTTGTTTTGTTGTTCAATAATTACAGATGATTTGTAAAATTGTTTTGCATGCTAAAGAAGCCAGTCTCATTTTAAAGGTGCACAATGTTAAACAGTTGCTGTCTTAATCAAACAGTTCAATTGGGCTTATGAATCTGTAATTTGTGACAATGACATTGTGTGTGTAAGAGAGTGTTCTGACACCCAGCTGCTGGGAAACTGACACATCCTGTATCAAAGGCAATGTACTTGGCAATGTGATTTCCCAATGAAGTGCAGCCAAACTTCTAATTATTGAAAGTGATGTTCACAATAGAACAAATGAACTGTAATCTTGGCTTCCAAAAGAAAAGACTGAAATGAGACACAATATGAACATCTTTCTAAGTCCATGACCTCCTACAAGAAAATAGGATAATAAAAATAATTGTAAAATACAAGTACTATGCTGGGCTTGCCAGCTATGACTCCTGCTTCTGTCTTACAATGCCATACAAAAGCTTGCAAACCAATATCACCTCATAGGTTTTATCTGTCAGTAGTTATATAAATATCCTTTTAACACAGATAGTTACCGTACATGGTTCTTGCAAGATTTGTTTACATATTTTAATTATTCAATACTAATACATTTTGTATTACTGGCTGATCTATGTGTATCTGTGCAGTAGTAAAGTACTCAACATTTGTTGTATAACACTACCTTCAGGGTATATGTATAGAGTGCATATGAAACAAAAAAAATAATGTTTAGACTTGTGTCCCTTCTTCAAGATCATGTACGTATATATGCAAATACAGGTTTTCCAAAATCTAAAACAATCTGAAACCCAAAACACTTCTGGTCTCAAGCATTTTAGATAAGGGATACTCAACCTGTACTGTATTTAACTGTTCAAGAAGTTAAATTGTTGAAAGGTTGCCAAAATGTGACAGAACTGATCAGTAAATTTTGTAAATGGGCAACTTATCCAGGGGTTTGCTAAGAAATTTAACTGAGGCAATCAAGTATCCACCATAGACTAGACTTGATATTAAGTCTAGTTGGGTCCAACTCGAGGGGGGGGGGGGGGAGATGCTCATCTCCATTTCAAAGCCGAAGAGCCAGCGTTGTCCATAGATGCCTCCGAGGTCATGTGGCAGGCATGACTGCATGGAACATTGTTACCTTCCCGCCAAAGCAGTAACTATTGATCTACTCACATTTGTATGTTTTCGAACTGCTAGGTTGGCAGAAAATGGGGCTAACAATGTGAGCTCACCCATCCCTTGGATTCAAATACCCGACTTTCTGGTCAGCAAGTTCAGCAGCTTAGAGGTTTAACCCTTTGCACCACTGTGGCCACTTGTATCCATGTATCATGTAGCCATCATATATGAAACCATATCAAGTGCAAGAAAGCTCTAGCCCACCAAAGGTTTTGGACTTCAAAAACAGTATATTATTATGTTGATTTATACTCCGCTTTTTCTCTTGAGGAAACTCAAAGCAGCTTATTTGCTCTGCTGGATGCAAATAAACAAACAAGCATTTGGAGGAAGCACCCACCACTGGTTTCCATTACGACGACCACTGATGTGGCTTAGAATCCGAACCAAGGGACTCAAGGTGCATCTTAGGACCCTTTCACTCAGCTGAATAAAATCATTGGCTTTGAACTGGGATATATAGCAGTGTGAACTCAAATATTCCAGTTCAAAGCAGATACTGTGGGTTATTCTGTCTTGATATTCTGAGTTATATGGCAGGCCTCCTCAGAGGTTGTGAGGTCTGTTGGAAATTAGGCAAGTGAGGTTTATATATCTGTGGAATGTCCAGAGTGGGAGAAAGAACTCTTGTCTGTTTGAGACTTTTTATACAGCACACTTGATGAATCAACCTGGACACAGCATATTATTTGAGAACACAGAAATGTTGGACCACTCTGACAACCATCATGTCAGACAACACAGAAATCCACAAGCATGTGGACAATTTCTACAGAAAGGAGGAAACCACGAAAACTAAATCTGGCTACCAGTATTAAAAAAAACCTCTAAAATCAGGACAGTAAATAAAGAACACCACTCAGAAAACAGAAGAATTCCAGACATGAATCAATCAGGGCTATTAATACCTTCCAACAAAGGATTCCCCCAGCCAGGCTTTGAAGCTGCAAGGCTATACAATGCTAATCAAGGTGGCTAATTGCAACATTCACACTTGCCTCAAACAGACAAGAGTGCTTTCTCCCACCGAGGACATTATTCCACACATATATGAACTCCACTTGACAAGTTTCCAACAGACCTCACAACCTCTGAGGGTGCCTGCCATAGATGTGGGCAAAACGTCAGGAGAGAATGCTTCTGAAACATGGCCATACAGTCTGGAAAACTCACAGCAACCCAATGATTCCGCCCATAAAATCCTTCGACAACTGCATTAATTCTACTGTCTAGAGCAGGCATGGGCAAACTTGGGCCCTCCAGGTGTTTTGGACTTCAACTCCCACAATTCCTAACAGCCTACCAGCTGTTAGGTGTTAGAGGCACCCTTAGTGGAAAGGCAGTAGGAAAAAGAAAGTGGTTCCCAGTCTTATTCCTCCATAGGTTTTAGATCCAAGAATTCCTGTCAGTCGAACTGACTGGGGCTTCTGGGAATTTTAGTCCTAACCAAAGGGACAAACACGGGGAAAATGATGGGGAGGGAGAATACAAAGGGCTGGTCAACACCGAAATCAGATTGACTACATCCTTTGCAAGGAGCCCCGGTGGCGAAGTGCGTTAAAGCGCTGAGCTTCTGAACCTGCAGACCGAAAGGTCCCAGGTTCAAATCCCAGGAGCGGCTTGAGCACCCGCTGTTAGCTCCAGCTCCTGCCAACCTAGCAGTTCGAAAACATACAAAATGTGAGTAGATCAATAGGTACTGCTTCGGCGGGAAGGTAACGATGCTCCATGTAGTCATGCCGGCCACATGACCTTGGAGGTGTCTACGGACAGCGCCGGCTCTTTGGCTTAGAAATGGAGATGAGCACCAACCCCCAGAGTCAGACATGACTGGACTTTACCTACATCCTTTGCAGCCAAAGGTGGCAGACATCCATCCAGTTGGTGAAAACAAGACCTGGAGCTGACTGTAGTTCAGATCACGAACTTATTACAAAATTTATAATCAGACTAAAGAGAATGGGGAAAATACACAGACCAATTAGATATGATCTCACGAATATTCCCAGCAAATATGCAGTGGAGGTGAAGAATAGATTTCAGGGACTAGATTTAATAAATAGAGTCCCAGAATAGATTTCAGGGACTAGATTTAATAAATAGAGTCCCACTACATTTTGCCCACCATCAATGGCCACTTGGCCAACTGCACCATTTCCAAGTAGTCGGTACGATATTCCCTCTGTTGACTGAGGAGGGAAACAGCAACGGTCCAGATTGGCCCGGGCTGTGGCGCAGGCTGGTGAGCAGCCAGCCAGGTGCAGCCAGCTGCAACAAATCACTCTGACCAAGAGGTCATGAGTTCGAGGCCAGCTCGGAGCCTATGTTTGTCTTGTCTTTGTTCTACGTTAAAGGCATTGAATGTTTGCCTTATATGTGTTTTGTGATCTGCCCTGAGTCCCCTTCGGGGTGAGAAGGGCGGAATATAAATACTGTAAATAAATTAAATAAATAAACTATGGACAGAAGTAAACAACATTGTCAGGAGGCAGCAACAAAGTACGTCCCAAAGAAAAATACAAACGGAAGGCGGTCTATTTACCTTCCATCCATTCTTGGGACCATTATAGAAGCGACGGCATAACAGGAATTGCTCCTGCTCAACTACAGTAGAGTCTCGCTTATCCAACGTAAACGGGCCAGCAGAACGTTGGATAAGCGAATATGTTGGATAATAAGGAGAAATTAAGGAAAAGCCTATTAAACATCAAATTAGGTTATGATTTTACAAATTAAGCACCAAAACATCATGTTATACAACAAATTTGACAGAAAAAGTAGTTCAATACGTCGTAATGCTATGTGGTAATTACTGTATTTACGAATTTAGCACCAAAATATCACAATATATTGAAAACATTGACTACAAAAATGCGTTGGATAATCCAGAATGTTGGATAAGCGAGAGTCTACTGTACCTATAAATACTATCAGCACCTTCCCTTCCTTCCTTCGCTCTGCTGCATTCAGCCCTGCCCGCCTGCCTCTCTTGTTTGGCTCCGGTTGCTAGGATACGGCGCTGAGCGTGACGGGAACACACACTTCCGCATTGGAGAAGAGCGGAGGAGAGGGGAAATGGGCGGGAAGCTGTGACGTCACCGACAGCGTAGATGCTCCGCCTGCTTCCGTGATGTATAAAAGGCGGGGGCAGTTGAGTGACGGGCGCGCTTTGGACGCTTGCAGGTATGTTGGGGGCTGGAGAAAGGCCAAGGTGTCTCATTGCAAATTTCAACCAGAGCTTTTTGTTTAAAGCAATTTCAAAGCACTGGCTAGAGAAGGGAAAGGGAGCAAGCCAATGCCTGAAGAAATTGCCATATTCCTGGAGGAAGTTTTGATTTTCTAAAGTGAGAAGCCCACAAAGAGCAGGCCTAAGGAACCCTGCCGCCTGAGAGGGTGAAGAAAGTGGCCTCCCTTTTGGCTTCTAGGTACAGAAGGGAAGGGATTTAGCGCCCTTCCAGACAGGCCCTCTACCTCAGGATGTGAACCCAGGTTTTCTGTTTAGCCCAGCTTATCTGTCAGTGCGGACTCATATAATCCAGTTTAAAGCAAAAGACCTGGGATCAAATCTTGGGATATAGGGTCTGTCTGGAAGGGCCCATAGACCCCTTCCACACAGCTGAATAAAATCTCACTTTTTCTGCTTTGAACTGGAATATATGGCAATATGGACTCAGCTAAACCAGTTCAAAGGAGATATAGTGGGATTTTCTGCCTTGATACTCTGGGTTATATGGCTGTCTGGAAGGGCCCTTAGTCTTTGAATATTTCTTTAGCACTGGGGATGGGACAGTGTCTTCCACTGATCCAGAAGGCAGCAGTCTGGGGCCCCTTCCAAACAGCTGTACAAAATCCACATTGAATTGGATTATCTGTCAATGTGGAGTCAAATATTCCAGTTAAAAGCAGACATTGTAGATTATCAGCCTTGATATTCTGGGTAATATGGCTCTGCTTTAGAGGATGCCATGAGTGCATCTACATTGTTTTATAATAATAGTACAATAGAGTCTCACTTAACCAACACTCGCTTATCCAACGTTCTGGATTTTTGCAGTCAATATTTTCAATACATCATGATATTTTGGTGCTAAATTCATAAATACAGTAAATACCACATAGCATTACGACGTATTGAACTACTTTTTCTGTCAAATTTGTTGTATAACATGATGTTTTGGTGCTTAATTTGTAAAATCATAACCTAATTTGATGTTTAATAGGCTTTTCCTTAATTTCTCCTTATTATCCAACATATTTGCTTATCCAACATTCTGCCGGCCCGTTTATGTTGGATAAGTGAGACTCTACTGCAGTGGTCCCCAAACTAAGGCCCGGGGGCCGGATGCGGCCCTCCGAGGTCATTTACCTGACCCCCGCCCTCAGTTTTATAATATAATATATTGTATATACATATAATATTGATAATAATATTATAATGTAATACAATATAACACTAATAATAATACCATATAATAATATTATATGTTCTATATTACATATAATATTACAGTATAGTGGTATAGTTCAATATAGTAATATATAATGCTAATATTGTGCTATGCTAATAATATAATATATTGTATGCAGATATAATTTGTAAACCACTCTGAGTCCCCTTTGGGGTCAGAAGGGTGTGATACAAATGTAGTAAATAAGTGCAGTAAATAAATAAATAATAAATACATACATTTTAGACTTAGGCTCGCCCAAAGTCTGAAATAACTTGAAGGCACACAACAACAACAACAACAACAACAACCATAATTAACTTGACTATCTCATTGGCCAGAAGTAGGACCACACTTCCCATTGAAATCCTGATCAATGTATGTTGGTTAAAATTGTTTTTATTTTTAAATATTGTATTCTTTCATTGTTCTTGTTGTTGTTGTTGTTGTTTTTGCACTACAAATAAGACATGTGCAGTGTGCATCGGAATTTGTATTTTTTTTTCAAATGATAATCCGGCCCCTCCACAGTCTGAAGGATTGTGGACCGGCCCTCGGCTTAAAAAGTTTGAGGACCCCTGCTCTACTGTAATGATAATAATTTTATTCTTATAGCCCACCACCATCTCCCCAAAGGACCCAGGGTGTCCATCAAAACAAAAACAATTGAAATAAAACATGATCAGATAGAACATTTGTCCAGTTAAAACAAAGTTAAATAAACATAAAAATATAAAACATTAGCATTAAAACTCCATCCAATGCTTAACATTCAAGAACCAGGGATACTAAAATGGGCATAACCAATCTATAACAAAGGGCTGGGCATGGGAGAGTGCAAACAGCAAACTATAGGGCTGGGAATTGGGTGGGGTAAAGGGAGCAGAGTCCTATCTGACTGACTAGGGACTAGGCATTATAAATGGGGCTAATCATTCTTGAATGCTTGCTGAAACATCCAGGTTTTCAGCTCCCTGCAAAAGGTAGACAGTGTGGGGGCTTGTCAAATCTTCCTGGGGAGGGAGTTCCAAAATCGGGGCCGCCTACTGAGAAGGCCCTCTCCCTCATCCCCACCAGTCATGCTTGTGACAGTGGTGGAAGCGAGAGGAGGGTCCCCCGGTGGATCTTAGTGCCCACATCGGTTCATAGGGAGAGATGCAGTCACGAAGTTAGGCAGGGCCCGAATCTACAAGGTCTTTAGCCTTCTCTGCCAAAGAGTTCTGGTGCCTCACCAAACTCCTTGGAATCTGTAGCATCCAGCCACAGCCATTTAAAGTGGTGCCTAACTGCATGTGTTGTACAATGTGATTCTCAGGGCACATCTATACTGATAGATTGTTTATTTAATGCCTAGACCATAGGACTTTCACATATAGAACAGACAAATAAATGCATAAAAACAAGATTATACAATATAATACATCTATACTCACTACTCAGGTCTGTGTAAAACCAGATTATTTGCACTGCCATGGCTAAAAATCATACGGAGCGAATCTGGAGTAATGCAGGCAAGGTCACCTTAACATGGTAAGGCATCTTCTGAGTGGGGGAGGCAGAGTGCCTTCCGGAAGGGAGCCAGTCCCCCTTGGATGGGGCTGGAGGAGGGTCTGCAGTCACTTGGGCAGCTTCTATCCTCTATTCTGTGATATCAGCCCATTCATTAATGCTACGACCCTTACCATCTATTTTCTGGGCCCCACCAGTTCTCCCAGTCCTTCTGCTTTGAATGTCATCTGAGAGAAGAGGTGGACATATCTTCATCCAGTTTGGAGGCACTCTAGAAGCACAGAATAAAGATGGAAGAATCGGCTGTCTCTCCATTAGAAACGTCTGTTGCTGTTGAGTCAGAGAACAGTAGAGCACTTTGGGAGAACCCTTGCAAGAAAGACATGACCAGTATGCTCCATTCAGACCTTCAGCGCCAGCGCTTCCGGTGTTTCCGCTATGAAGACCTTCAGGGGCCCCGAGAGGTTTGTAGCTATCTCCACTCTCTCTGCTGCCTGTGGCTGAAGCCAGCACGACGCTCCAAGGCAGAGATACTGGACCTGGTGATCCTGGAGCAGTTCTTGGCCATCCTTCCTTCAGAGATGGAGCGCTGGGTGAGGGAATGTGGGGCAGAGACCAGTTCCCAAGCAGTGGCTTTGGCTGAAGGCTTCCTCCTGAGTCAGGAAGACGAGAGGAAGCAGGAGAAGCCCCAGGTGCAGGACTCTCTTGCAGATGATACCAGTCAGGTGGAGGAGTCTCATTCAGACACCATTTGCGTTGTCGAGACTGGAAATGGAGAATATATCACAGTTGGAGATGAAACATGGCCAAGTGACAGTAGCACAACTTTTCTTGATTCTTTCCTAAGAAGCGATTCTGCAGGATCGGATCAGGTGACTTTGGAAGATGTATTTGTGGATTTCTCAGAAGAGCAGTGGGCCCTCTTGGATCCAAATCAAAAAGCCTTGCATCAGCAAATCATGGGGGAGAATTTAGGGATTGCGTCATCTCTGGAGGAGACACCATTCAAACATTTGGAAGATGGAATGAATTTCAATTGGAAGGAAGTGCTCACCTTTTCTCAAGAAACTCACACAAGGGATAAACCATTTAAATGCTTGGAGTGTGGAAAGAACTTCTGTCAGAAGTCAAACCTTGTTATCCATCAGAGAAACCACACAGGAGAAAAGCCATTTAAATGTTTGGAGTGTGAAAAGAGATTCACTCAGACATCAGATCTTGTTCGTCATCAGGCAACTCACACAGCAGAGAGACCATTTAAATGCTTGGAGTGTGGAAGTTCCTTCCGTCAGAATGCAAACCTTGTTCGTCACCAGGCAATTCACACAGGAGACAAGCCATTTCAATGCTTGCAGTGTGAAAAGACTTTCAGTCAAAAGAAAAACCTTATTGGCCATTGGGCAACTCACACAGGAGTAAAGCCATTTCAATGCTTGCTATGTGGAAAGAGCTTCAGTTATAAGGTAGGCCTTGTTTGCCATCAGAAAACTCACACAGGAGAAAAGCCATTTAAATGCTTGCAGTGTGAAAAGAGTTTCAGTCACAAATACGTCTTTATTCGTCATCAGGCAACACACACAGGAGAGAAGCCATTTAAATGCTTGCAGTGTGGAAAGAGCTTCATTGATAAGGTCGGCCTTGTTTGCCATCAGGCAACTCATACAGGAGTAAAGCTATTTAAATGCTTGCATTGTGAAAAGAACTTCAGTCACAAGAATGTCCTTATTCGTCATCAGGCAACACACACAGGAGAGAAGCCATTTAAATGCCCAGAGTGTGGAAAAAGCTTCAGTCGGAACTCATACCTTGTTTGCCATCAGGCAACTCACACAGGAGTAAAGCCATTTAAATGCTTGCAGTGTGGAAAGAACTTCAGTAAAAAGGGAAACCTTATTCGTCATCAAACAACTCACAGCAGAGAAAAACCAGAGTGTGAAAAAAGCTGCAGTTGAAATACAAGCCTTTTAAAAGAAATTGTCAACCAACATGGAAGAAATGGGGTAAAGGCAAGTTCCCTTGTTTTACATCAGAGAGGGCATGGATCTTTCATAGAAACACTTGAGTTAAAAAAACGTGGCTTTTGTGGGAAAATAATAACCTGATCCATTTCTTTGATAAAATATCTCATTTAACATAACTGATAATATTTTGAGAGCGAAAGGAGGAATATTTCAGATTTTTAAAATTTAATTCATGCATATTGGTTACTGCAAATATTTCCTGTTGTGTGTGTATTCAGGGTTAAAATATATTTAATTGAGAAGTTTGATGAGAAGGGTTTGATTAATGACTAACAGCCCTGTGTATCATGTAACTCTATGTATGTGAGACTGGGTTTTCTATTATGAAATATCTAATAAAGCATAACTGATAAATTGTTTTCTATCAGTCCATGCATACTGGTTACTGCGAATATTTCTTGTCCTATCTATCACATAAATAATAGAAAATTTATTACAGGTGTGTGTGTTCAATCTCAAAAAAAATGCATGGTGTTTCTTAAAATTAAATTAAAGTGCAAATTAAATTAGTTTAACCTGAAGAAAAGGCATGTTTAGAATTCTGAGTTTATTATGTATGTTTTGATATTAATTGAATATTTTTGCACTGAGTTTCTTTGCTAAGGTTTAACAGAAAGAAGAAAATGATTAACAATTACCAGAGCTGCCTCGATTAATCACCATGTTAAATTCCTAGCAGAATCTGAATGATGATTTGCAGACCATCTGGCTGGTTGTGAGCTTGGAATGTTGTGGTTGAAAAATAATTTGGCAATTTTAATCCATTAAATTGTAGGAATAAGGTTATAACAGTGAGCACATGCAGCATCATGTCTATGCTGTCCATCAGTTAAATTCCAAGTTGTAGCATATAATTTAAACATATACGTGTACCTACAGATGTCAACGATTGTTCTAATGCAGTGGTTCTCAACCTGTGGGTCTCCAGGTGTTTTGGCCTATAACTCCCAGAAATCCCAACCAGTTGACCAGCTGTTAGGATTTCTGGGAGTTGAAAGTCAAAACATCTGGGGACCCACAGGTTGAGAACCACTACTTTAAAGTAACCTTCCTCAACCTTGATCTTTTCTCCAGACTAGAAAACAATCAAATAAGATTGTCCAAGGGACATTGGTAATTTAACATGTCTAGAAACTGTCATACTGGGAAGGACTGTCCTAGCTGCAGAAAATCATTTAATAATGTTAATTCATTTTAGTTGATTAGATTTGGATTAGCAATCATATGTTCATATTGACACATTTTGTTTATTGCTTGATTCTGGCTTGTTTATTTCTATTTTATGGCATTGAATGTTTGTCACCTTTTGTTTGGAAACCACCCTGAGTCCCCTCGGGGAGGTATGGCAGGTTATAAATAAAGTTTATTTATTTTATTATTTGCCTCACATTCACAAAATTTAGGGGTTGGTCTGAATCCCCTGGCTTTGGTCCTGTAGGAACAGTTGGGCAGGTTCTGAAATTGAAACAGCCACAACTTCCCCATTGCCATCCCATGTTTTCCAGGCTTGGATAGCCCAGAAATCAGATTTTGATCAAATTTGAAAGTGGAAATTAGAAAAGGAGAAAGTCCTGATGGGTTTTATATACAAGAAATTAGTTGAAAAACAATATAAATTGAAACAAACATTGGCCGAGATATGGAAAGAGGACCTGAACAGTAATGAGTTAGACATTGAACACTGGATCAATTCAATAAAAAATCAAATACATAAGAACCAGAGAAATACAAAGGAAAATATTTACCAAATGGTCTATAACCCCAATTAAATTAGCTCATATAACCAAATCAATCACAAAATTATGTTGGCACAGATGTGGATGAATTGGCTCCTATATGCCTATGTGTTGGGACTGCGATAAAGTACAAAATTTTACAACAAGATAAAGGAGATGGAAGAATTAATTGGGCCTAAATGGGAGTTGAACAAAAATTCTTTACTCAGAAAGTAGACAGGAAGTACAACATTAAAGACTGGGCTGATAGAAAATATATGATAGTCGCTGCCCAAGCAACTGTGGCATTGGGCTGGAAAGACTATTTAGCGGATTTCACATTCCAGGATACATCCTTGAAAGGGGGACGAAATGTACAACAGGCCGAATCAAGAAGTGGGATCTGAAATGGGGAAGAATGATAGCATAAAAGGAAAAGGAAACTACAAAGAATTGAACCATACTATTTCTACCATTCATAAATTAAAATAATATTTGAATGAAGGAAAGTACTATTCCCAGAGGGTGGGGGGAGGGAGCAGAGTAATATTGTTAAACACAAGTGGGAGATGAATGTGGAATTGGCAATGTTAAGAAAATTAAGTGAATAACATTCTGTATGTACTATGGAATGGTTACTGAAATTTACATTATTCCACCTATGTTTACAATATTTTTTTAAAAAAAAATCTTTAAAAAGGATAGCCAAAGAACACAGGAGGACAGTCACCTCTACATCTCAATGGTTTGCAACTACTATATGAGTCTTACCTGCCAGCCATCACCAGCAGTGATGTCAACCAGGGTTACTAGGCGCTCTGGGAAAGCAGGGGGAGAGGAGGTGAGAT
This sequence comes from Anolis carolinensis, assembly GCF_035594765.1. Taxonomy (NCBI): domain Eukaryota; kingdom Metazoa; phylum Chordata; class Lepidosauria; order Squamata; family Anolidae; genus Anolis; species Anolis carolinensis. Next base: position 69,176,472 of record NC_085846.1, read on the forward strand.
TCCTCCTCCTCTCATCGCCTCTGCTGACATTACTACAGGCGATGGTTAGAACCCATGTCATGGCCAGAGTACTTAGATAACCTTATTATCCCAAAACGTAGGAAGGCCTTCTCTTTGGCTAAGTTCGATGTACTCCCTTCAGCTGTACTTGAGGGAAGATATAACAAAGTACCATACAATGATACTGAAGCTGAGGCAGTGGAAACTGTAGAGCATGTCTTGTTATATTGCTCTTTTTACCGAGACCTTTGTAAACATTTTATAAATCCAATTTTAGAAAGTTTACCAGGGAGATCTGTACGGTTTTATGTTGATTATCTTTTGGCAGACCAAGACCCCAAAATTACTGCCAAAGTTGCTAGCTTTTGTGCGGCAGCGATAGCTTGTCGGTGCAAGATGTTGTCAAGGTTTTAGTACATTTTAATATTTCCTTCAGCATTTACCTTTGTCATTTTAGCATATAAATGTTTTATATCATTTTAACTACCACATTCAATACTGTGTTTTAATCTTGTTCTTCACTGTGTTTCTTAATATCTAATTGCATATGTTTCTACGCTATTCTGATGCGTGCACATTTTCTGTTGCTGGTCATAGACTGTAATATATATATTTGGGGGTTTGGGGGTCCTCCTGAGGCGCAGATGTCGGTGGTGGCCGGGAGGGCCTTCGCACAACTCAAACTTGTGCGCCAACTGCGACCATACCTCGTGAAGTCTGACTTGACCACGGTGGTGCATGCCTTAGTTACCTCTAGATTGGACTATTGTAATGGGCTCTACGTGGGGCTTCCCTTGAAGACGGCCCGGAAACTACAATTGGTCCAGCGCTCGGCTGCCAGATTAATAATGGGGTGAGTTACAGGGAGAGATCTACTTCCTTGTTCAAGGAGATCTACTCCCTTGTTCACTGGCTGCCGTTTATTTTCTGGTCCCAATTCAAGGTGTATACTATCACATATAAAGCCCTAAACGGTTTGGGACCCACCTACCTTCGTGACCGTATCTCCTATCATAAGCCTACCCGATCCCTTCGTTCATCAGGGGAAGCTCTCCTGTCCCCACTCCCGATATCCCAGACCCGCCTTGTGGGAACAAGGGAGAGGGCCTTTTCTGCTGTGGCCCCCCGATTGTGGAACTCACTGCCCATTGAGATTAGGCAAGCCCCCACATTAGCAGCCTTCAAGAAAGACTTGAAAACATCGCTCTTCCGCTGTGCTTTTGGAGAGTAACTATTTTATATTTCTTTTCCGTTGCTCCCTTTAATATCTATCCTCCAGACTACCCCACTTCCTTATGACCCTGTTCGCTGTGGTTTTTTATTCTTATGTCTCTCTCACCCCGAGTTTTAACTTAATGGTCATGTGGTCCGCCCTTGTTTTTCATTGTTTCCTTGATTTGTTTTGTAATGGATATTATTATTTATTGTATTGCTTATTGTGTTGTGATGTGTTGTTCTTTTATATGCTGTTTATATTGTATTGTTTTGGGCATGGCCCCATGTAAGCCGCCCGAGTCCCCGTTGGGGAGATGGTGGCGGGGTATAAATAAATTATTATTATTATTATTATTATTATTATTATTATTATATAATGTCATGGCCAGAGGCTGCCATGATTTGGAGGGAAGGAGGGGATGGTTAGAGTTGCTGCCCAGTGGTGCTCAGCCACATTTAGAGATGTTAGATGGTCAGGGTTCCCTCCCATCTCTGCGTGATTCCATATCCGGGCCTGATCTGGTGTATGCCATGCTGGATTGACCCTGAATTACACTACGTAACACAAATTTTGTTCCTGGGTTATAAATGTAATTTCCTAATTGGTTCTATCATAAAATAATTGAAAAGTTTACTAAACGGCAAAAATTGCGGAACATCCTGCAGCACAGTTTGCTATAGTTTTTCAATGAATATCTCATTGAGTCTCAACCAAATCAACATAGTTTGTCGCAGCCACAAAAACAGTTTCTGGAGTAGAACAACTACTTTCAAAGTAGGTACCACACAATTAAACAGAAAATAACATTTCCAACCCAGGAACTGAATTTTTTTTTCAGATTTTTTTAAATATAATTTTTATTGAATTTTCCAACAACACATTACAAATTTTTTTAAAAAAATAATTATATACATATATATAGATTAAAAAACACAAACAAAAAATTAGAAGACATAGGTTCTACCAGGACAAGACAAAACATAAAATAATTTAATTAGATTCTCATAAGGGACGAATGGAAGTACAAAACATGTTACATGTGTTTTTTCAGATTTTAAAAAATAGTTTTTGTAGATCTGCCCTCAGTTCTCCAACGCCTTGCTGCCACTCTCCAGTATCTGTCACCTGAGCAGCTGCCTCACTCTGTCTAATGCTAGGACTGTAAAAGAATTCAGTTACCAGTGCAGTCGGCTCTCCTTGTCCGCAATTTGAAAATACAGTAGAGTCTCACTTATCCAACACTCGCTTATCCAACGTTCTGGATTATCCAACGCATTTTTGTAGTCAATGTTTTCAATATATCGTGATATTTTGGTGCTAAATTCGTAAATACAGTAATTACTACTTAGCATTACTGCGTATTGAACTACTTTTTCTGTCAAATTTGTTGTGTAACATGATGTTTTGGTGCTTAATTTGTAAAATCATAACCTAATTTGATGTTTAATAGGCTTCTCCTTAACCTCTCCTTGTTATCCAACGTATTCGCTTATCCAACGTTCTGCCGGCCCGTTTATGTTGGATAAGTGAGAGACTACTGTATTTCCTTCCACCAAATGGTTTTTCCATTTTGTATAAGGGACACCATTTTACTCCACTATTGTGTATAATGGGACTTGCACAGCCATGGATTTTAATATCATCGGAGTGTCCTGGAACCAAGGTCACACTGCAGTGACTTTGAACAACTTTAGATGCATGTCTAGGAAACCAGTTTTTAATATTCAGAGCTCCATCAAATACATGATTTATGAGGTAATCATTTTTATTGTATTCTGCCATAGAGCCTTACTTAGGAGCAAAAATTGCTGAACCAAGTGGCACTTATTACTGTAGTGTAATTACATGTAGAATTGTAAACAAAAACATGTTTCTTCATGGGAAATACTAAGAATTAGGAGAACAATTTTCACATATTTATTCTATCTTGCTCTTTTCTTGACCACAAGGTCATTTGTTATACTGATTATGTTTCTGGGTGTCAAAAATATTTTCCATTTTGAAAAGCATAATTTTACTACAACTGATGACTTCTAAAGATAATAAACACTTTAAAAATCAATTAGTGATTGATTGATTTTAAGGCAAGGATTTCTGTGGGTATTTGCCTTGGATCAACTGCATTTTGGACCCACTGGAGTATGAATCAGCATGAAATGGGTCTGTTTCAAGACTCCACTATCAAGCGCCTTTGACTGTGTTCTTTTTCTCAAATTCATACAGGAGGATTATGGTTAGTACAATTGTAGCTTCTTGGATCCTGGCATACCAGGAAGCATAGCCAATAGTTCCTAGGCTTACTGACATCCCTTAATGCAGTGGCTCTCAATCTGTGGGTCCCCAGATGTTTTGGCCTTCAAGTCCAGAAATCCTAATAGCTGGTAAACTGTCTTGGATTTCTGGGAGTTGTAAAACCAAAACACCTGGGAGCTCACAGGTTGAGAACCACTGCCTTAATACTTCCTGTTTCTGTCTTTGGCAGCAGCTAGACTTTCAGCCCAATGATGACAAATACAACATAAAACATTCTTCTTAACCTAGCACACTGCAGATGGATTGAGTTCATACTCCTACTTACGTTTAAGCTTCTGGGAGTGTTCCCAAACTCTGCTAGCACCTTTAACATTGATTAAAAATGGTGTAATGAGAATTAAGCCTCCAAGTCTCTATGTTCTAGCTCCCTAATCTTAGCTAAGAGCTTACATTAGTCAGAATCTTTCCTTATTAACACTTATTGAATCCTCGGTGGTGCAGCAGATTAAACCGCTGAGTTGCTAAACTTGCTGACCGAAAGTTTGGCGGTTTGTATTCTGGGAGTGGGGTAAGCTCCCTCTGTTAGCCCCAGCTTCTACCAACCTAGCAGTTTGAAAACATGCAAATGTGAATAGATCAGGAGGTACCGCTCCAGCGAGAAGGTAAAGGTGCTCCATGCAGTCATACCGGCCACATGGAGGTGTCTATGGACAACGCTGGCTCGTCAGCTTAGAAATGGAGATGAGCACCAACTCCCAGAGTCGGACATGGCTACACTTAATGTCAGGGGAAAGCCTTTACCTTTGCCTTACTGATTGATCATAACTTTGGAGTATACAAGTGGATTGCCTTTCAACCTTGTTGTGCTCCTGCTGACATAAGAAAGTGTGATACAACATTGCTTCAGATAAAGTCAAAGTTAAAGTGTATTAGTGTTCATTTTTCAAGTACAGTAGAGTCTCACTTATCCAACGTTCTGGATTATCCAACACATTTTTGTAGTCAATGTTTTCAATACATCGTGATATTTTGGTGCTAAATTCGTAAATACAGTAATTACTACATAGCATTACTGCATATTGAACTACTTTTTCTGTCAAATTTGTTGTTAAACATGAGGTTTTGGTGCTTAATTTATAAAATCATAACCTAATTTGATGTGTAATAGGCTTTTCCTTAATCCCTCCTTATTATCCAACATATTCACTTATCCAACGTTCTGCCGGCCTGTTTATGTTGGATAAGTGAGACTCTACTGTAATTACATTTCAAATAAGTGCATTTTAACCATTCCAAATGAGTAATGCTGATTTCATCAACCAGTTGCAAAATGCACTAGTTACGATTAATTTGAATATACTGTACATCAAACAGTACTCTGAACTATAGAAAGAAAGAAAAGTTTCATATTTTCTGACTGTTGTTCCCTTAATGGTGATATTTGTGCATCACATTGCATTTTAAATATTAATGTGTGCTTTTTTTCTCAACAGGGATCTTTTTGTTCAGCGGTATGGGCATACAAGGGTTTATGAGCTATGTAGGGGAACACAGGGAGTTCTTCATTGACCTGCAGTTGAGGAGCACAGATGTGGTAATCGATGGAAATAACCTCTACCATCGCCTTTACTTTGACTCAAATCTCGATATCCGGCATGGTGGGGATTATGATTCTTTCACAAATGTTGTACATCAGTTTTTTGAAGCTCTGACAACGTGTAACATACGGCCTTATGTTGTGCTAGATGGAGGATGTGATGCATCTGACAAAAAGCTTACAACATTAAAGGAAAGAGCTCGGGAGAAGATCCAGGCAGCTCATTCTCTCTCCTGCGGTGGCGGTGGGAGCGTATTGCCTTTGCTCATCAGAGAGGCCTTCAAACAGATCTTGGCTGAAATACAAGTCCCTTTTGTCCAGTCATTTTCAGAAGCAGACAGAGACATTGTGTCGTTAGCCAATCACTTGAATTGCCCGGTGTTAACATTAGATAGTGACTTTTGCATATTTGACCTAAAAGCAGGCTATTGTCCTCTGAATTACTTTCAGTGGAGAAACCTTTGCAGTGGCAAAGGCTTGCAAGACTGCTACATCCCAGCGAGGTGCTTCTCATTAGAAAGATTTTGTAACCATTTCAGCAACATGAATAAAACCCTCCTGCCTCTTTTTGCGGTGGTGAATGGCAATGATTACATTAATCTGCCAGCTATAGAAATGTTCTTTAGCAAGGTACATCTTCCTGTTGGAAGCTCCCGGCAGAAAGGAAGAAAGCACATCCGCATTCATGGGCTGCTGAATTGGCTGTCTCGTTTTGCCGATCCTGCTGAGGCAATCGAAAATATACTGAAGTATCTGAAAAAACACGAAGCAGAGGAAACAAGGCAGCTTCTTTCCGCTTTCATGGAAGACTATCAACCCTCTGGTGTTAATCTCAAAGATTTTTTCCAGGATGGAGTTTATGAATCTGAGGAAGTGAAAAAATTAGAACTACCTCATTGGATTTGTACTGCTTTCGCTAAAGGAGTTTTGGCACCATTCATTAGTGATGCCCTGGTGTTGAAAAGAACAATGCTTCATGTTCAGGTGGAAAATATGCAAAGGCCTAGTGCTCATGCTGTCGCTCTGCCAATTCGACAGGTTATTTATGGATTACTTTGGAATGCTTCACAGGGGTCCCCCAGTACATTCCCAAGCAAAGAGCCCACTTCACCCACCCCTGTTTTTCATGAATTTGACAGGATTCAAAAGGCATTCAAGAAATCATTTGTTCAAGCAGCAGGACTGTCTGGAAAATTTGGGAGTGACCAGTATTCTCTGACTACATTAAATCAGGTAAATGATTAAAATTATGTTCATGAAGATGAGGATATAATAAAGCGCACATACTTCTGTACAAAAAAGATGGCACCTGAGGCAGCATCTGGCTACTTTGGGTTGTTGGCATGGTAAAACAATTTGTACCTACTGCAGATAGTAAAGCCAAGATAGATGAACACCTATCATTAACACCTCTGCTAGATTCAGTCTCTCATCCTTGAAGATCTGTCTTGGGATCTCTCTTGGATGACTTCCCCTCATGTATCCTATAATCTGTGGCTTGAGACACCTCTCTAGGGATCTAGGATTCCAAATTTCAGGCTGTTATAGCTTCAGAGATAAACACAAAAATGTGTTGTTAATGCCTCTTGAAATAATTAAAAGATTTCTAATAACCATAGCTAGCATAAAAAGGTAAAGGTTTCCCGTGACGTTAAGTCCAATCATGTCTGACTCTGGGGGTTGGTGCTCATCTCCATTTCTAAGCCAAAGACCCGGCGTTGTCCGTAGACACCTCCAAGGTCATGTGGCCGGCATGACTGCATGGAGCCCCATTACCTTCCCGCTGGAGCGGTACCTATTGATCTACTCACATTGGCATGTTTTCGAACTGCTAGGTTGGCAGGAGCTGGAGCTAACAGCGGCCGCTCACGCCACTCCCGGGGTTTGAACCTGGGACCTTTCGGTCTCCAGCTTAGTGCTTTAATACACTTCGCCAGTGGGGCTATAGCTAGCATAGTCAGCAATAAAACACAGAGTTGTACAACAGCTCTGGTGAGCAAGACATTCCTGGTTTAGAAAGAACTTTTTTTCATCTCTGCTTCCACAGGACAGCTGGCCCATGTATCATCATTCTTAGAGAAACAGGTATTGGGGTAAAAAGTATGATAGCATATAAAGTATAAATAGGAGGGAGCAGAATTCCTCAGCCAGCATGGCTGTTTTCAGCTCAGGGTGACAGAAGGGTAGTTTTGGATCATCACAATGTATTTAAACTTAATGTCATTGACTACTTAAATTTGTTTAGAAGGGTTACATAGTTGATAAGCTATTGTATATACTAGGAAAATGTGGCTTTTAATAAAAAGAGCTTTAAAGTAATGACAGATTCAAGGAAGATGTTCAGTTGACTTGCCTAAAATAATATTTTTCTAAAAACGTTAAGGGGAATGTGATGCAGGGATAACTGGTCTTATATACAAGAAGTATGTCTCCTTTAGGTAACGGCACTCCATACAGTCATGCCGGCCACATGACCTTGGAGGTGTCTACGGACAACGCTGGCTCTTTGGCTTAGAAATGGAGATGAGCACCAATCCCCAGAGTCAGACATAACTGGACTTAACGTCAGGGGAAACCTTTACCTTACTTTACCTATGTCTCCTTTGCTTATAGCTTTATTGTCCAAAATGGTTAACATACCATTTGAATTTCTGTTAAAGTCAGCCCTTCTCACAAAAACTTTGCAATGTCTTAATTTACAGATTCCCTTAGCGGACCGCCTACTATTTTTGCTAGAGACATTAGGAGTGACAGAAAGCATCCTTGAAGCAGTTCCTTGTCACCTGCAGCTTCCTGTAGCTGTAACCTGTTACTGGATACAACATGCCGAACCCAAAGTGAAGTTACAGCACATGAAGGCTTTACTTCTTGGAGTAGTATTTGGTGAATTAGACAAGATAATACATAGTTCAGGTATGTTCAGAGGGCCAACTTGCACCATGTTTCAGATTTCAATTTGTCAGATTGTTTCTATACTTCAGTGTACACATAAGATCTCCCCATTTTAGTTGTTGACTACGATTACTATAGCCTAAAGCAGAGCTGGGAAGCAGATACTGCTGAATTCCAATCTTCATCAGCCCTAAACAGCTTGACCAATGATGAAGCATGATGGAAGCAGTAGTTCATCAACATCTGAAGAGCCAAACATCCTCCACTCTTATACTTTGGGTTCAGTTTTATAGACATTCATGGCATACTTTGAAATGAAGCCAAGAGTTTTTATATTGTATAACTCTTCATAGCATGACTTTGCTAAAATATGTTTAATGAAATAATCTTATGTGCATTGACATCCATTCCAGGATAGCTCTACAATCACTGTAAGAAGATTCCAGTCGCAAAAAGTATAATTGTGGGAAATGGTTTGCAAATCAAGCGTATTTCTAAGAGTAGGGGAGGGTGCATGTCTCCAAGTGTTCTTGGTTTAAAGCTCCCATCAGCCTTTAATTTTGTCTATGCTGGTGTGGGTTAATTAAAGCTGTAGCTCAAGAGCATATGTAAGGTCACATGTTCTCCATGACTAAATAGTACAGGGAGTGTGAGTAAAAGATCAGTATGAGAAACCCTCAGAATGGAAACTCAGTGGTTAAAGAAGTATTTCAGATTCCATCTCGACGTCTCTGCATATGTGCAAACAAAGCTTTGCAGTATTATAGAAAGCTGTCTCATTAGGACAGGCATTAAGTTAACTGAAATCATCTTCTAGGCCGGGAGATTTCTTTTTTTTAGCTATATTTTGCAGTTGTTACTTAGCCATTCGTGGCTAAGTAACAAATAACCATATAGTGAGAAAGTACATAAAAAACTTGATTGGAAAAAATATTCCCCAGGTAAGATTAAAATTCCCATGTGCAACTTTTCACCATACTGTTATATTTTTACAGTGCCATATTTCTTAATAAGATGTTAACAAAGAACAGGGAAGAGGTATGAAATGGAGGTAGAAATAAAATAATGGAGAAAATGCAGTTATATCAATTCCACATACTTTGCTTAAGTACAAAAGGTTATTTGGGTAGAATCCTAGAACAGACCACAAGGGCCATCCAGTCCAACCTTCTGCCATGTAGGAGCACACACTCAAAGCATTCCCGACAGATGGCCATCCATCATCTGCTTAAAAATTTCTAGAGGAGACCCTACCACCCTGTAAGGTATCATATTCCACTGCCAAACAGCTCTTACCATCAGAAGGTTCTTCCTAATGTTTATGTGGAATCTCTTTTCCTGCAATTTGAATCCATTGATGTGTTCTAGTCTCCAGAGCAGTACAAAACACGCTTGTCCCCTCCTGTGTGACATCTTTTCAAATATTTAAACATGGCTATCGTGTCTCCTCTCAGCCTTCTTTTCTTCAAGCTGAACATACTCAGCTCCCTCAACCATTCCTCATAGGGCTTGGCTTCTAAACCTGTAATCATTTCAGTTGCCCTTCTCTGGACACACTGCAGCTGGTCAATCTCCTTCTGAGTAGGGTTAGTAAACACTAGTTACTGTTTCGAGAATATGTTTTACATTTAAAAAAAAAATTCACACACATTCTAGCTTAAAATGTTCTGAAGCATTCAGAAAAGGTGTTTTCTTTTGTTGTTATTCACATACAGACCCCGAGGTTTCACACATTGAAGTCAATAAAATTGTTTATGTCCAGTTATTGAAACGGAAAGAAAGAAAATCTCAAAAGGAACCATTGGAGTTAGATGCTGCACACATATTTTGCCAGTGGCAGTGCTGTCTTCAAATGGGATTGTATCTCAATCAGCTGCTTTGTTGTCCTCTTTCTGAGCCAGATCTTACACGGTAAGAATGCATAAACCTACAAATGTATGCACATTTGCATAAATTCCACTGAAGTTAGAGGATCTAATATCTGAATATAAGGGTACGTAGGATCAGTCTGCATGACAGATCAGTCCAAAATCCCAAGAATTACAACAGGACTGAAATATGCCTAATTCTGGATTGTATGAGGCAGCTCTACTGTATGTATTCATTATACTCCACCATCTAGATTTACAAAAATATTATGTTACTTTTGACATATTATGAGGGCAAGGCCAGCAGTTGCTTTATATGGAATTCAATCTTTTCATTAATAGATTGAAGTAAATAATGGAAGTGATACAGTGTTATAGTAATGATGGATTCTGATCCTGGTTTTTTCCTACATCCCATCCTCATAAGCCCAGTTCCTCTTAACCATGGCACAGGAAACCAGCAGTCATGCTTCCCTGGTGAATAACACTAATCAGCACACATTTTGGTGCCTCAAATGTTATCCCTGTTTTTGGAAATCTTTTGGTGGTATTCTATGGATTTAGATTACCGTTAGCTATATCCTAACTTTCCCAGTTCCAACATGGCAACTCAGACAGTCTGTACTTTTTCCCATACTCAATTTTCCTTCCTATGGGACAAAATAACTACAAGAAACTTAGATCCCAAATTAGGTGAAAAAATAAGACGATGTATCTAATTCAAAAATATGTTTTAAGATTAACACTAGTATTGAAAGCTCCAAAATATATGAATATGAGAATTTTCTTGCCAATACTGTAGTACAATGTTCTACAAGACATAGATCACATTAATCATTTTCTTTCTTGCCTTTGCCAGGCTTTATAGTGGGACTCTAGTGCACAAACTGTATCATGAATTAAAGTTAGTATCCACACCAGAAGATTTGCTCAGTGCATCTCCAAGAATGCACCAACTTTATTGCAATTTGGTACGTATTGTAAAAAATGTAACACCATCAGGCTTCTTCCAGAAAAAGAAGCCCAAAGACCATAGAAGAAAGAACAAGCACTGCAATGGTAAACTGCTAGATAAAAAAGAAAATACTACTCTGGACAATTTGCCTTCATGCAGTAGTAACAATAGATTTGCAACATTGATGGTGGAGAACTAAAAGTACAGGATGAAACTACCAAGCCTCAGGTATACCTGCCCTTACAGGTGAAATTCCATTTGTACTTTTCCTAAAACTTGGCAATAATCAGATGATAAAACAGAAGTGTACAATTATGTAAAGCATGTTAAAATTGCTTCGACAACACATGTTAAAATTGTCCCCTTTTTTCCAAATAACGAAGATGCAAAATTTGCTTATTGAAGGGCTATGTTCCTCACTGTAGGCTACATTGCTTATTGAATAGTATTTATAAAACGCATTCTTAATGTTCAGGTTTTCTTATTAGAAGGCACTAAATGTGTCTTGTGAGACATCTGAAAAAATTCCCATATGGGGATATCAAAACCTGCATCAGCAGTCATCGAAATGAAAGGACCATAGCTTTATGATAACAATTAGAAATACTGATTAGAAGACAATTCACATACTCCAGACTGTATGGTCACATTAGGAAAAACTGGCAATCAAGTACCACCTTTAGGATGGAAAAAAAGTAGGCCCCTTCAGCCTCAGATCCGAAAAGCATTGTAAATAAGTAGGAAACACAGTCCTGTATATGCACATCTAAGGAACCTGTGTGTTTCTTCCTGGCAGTGATCCTGCTTTTAAATCACTGAAGAGCCCTTCACTCATAGGGCAGTTTTTTTGGGGAAATTTAGATCAAAAAAGCAGGGAAAGAAATCCTGCTATGAACATAGAGCACAATGTTATTTTTTTTGTATCAAGCAAGAAGAAATTGCAACAATATCTAGTATTTATATCAATGATTTGAGATTTGATATCGATGTTCATCTTGCCTCCCACCATAAGTTCCTTTATTAGCAAAACATACACAAACAGTATCAGAAAAGCCCTTTCAGATAAATAATTCATTTAAAAAGAAGTTCCATTAGCTCTATTTCAAAGGCTTATTATGAAGGAAGGAAGAAAACCTAGTGTGATACTTTTACACTGTAAAGGATCAATCACTTGTGGAAGAGTTCTGATGTTGTGATGTGGCTTGTCTATAATTCATACCATTGACAATCAGAAATATTGTTGGGTGAGTGGTCTTTATGGGTTAGAGAAGCAAGATGTTTTTAATGTAAATAAGAGTTCTATGATTATTGCAGAAGTCAAAAACGAAGCGTGGGGAAATCATTTTTCAAGTTTGTGACCCAGCTTCATTTAAAATATTAAGATACACATTCACACCTTTTAAGAAAAGCAGACATTTACTTCAAAATTGCAATATAGGCTTTTCAATCACAAAAAGAAAGAAAAGACAAGTGATTGGATAGTGGTAACATCCTGTGCAAAGAACATAAGATTTAAAAAAGGGTAGCACAATGTACACATTGCGGGGAAATGTAAATAAATATGGGAGCTGAAATATGGCACCTCTTACAACTCTAACCAGCTGGAATGCCTCATACATAATAGTAAAGTCCCACCACCAGCATAAAAGACTTTTAAAAAATAAAAACTAAAATATTTATCTAATACATGTTTCTATACACATATTTCTCAGGAGCAAAAAGGTGAGCCTGACTTTTGACATTTTAAGGTGACCTCTCACACTTAGAAATTTCCATTCAATCTGAAAAAGTAAAAGTTGTCTTTGAGGAAAAATATTACCAAAGTTGCATAATATTGTTTATTAATCTCCTAGCTGGAAATTGAGAATTAAACAGTCTTTAAAATTGCCAGTGTTCATCCATCAGTGAAAAGGAGGACTTGTCAAAAGCCCTTTATCTTCTTATGTTCCTCCTACATAAACAGCAGTTTCTAGTTTTGAAAGCACAAAGAAGGCAATGTGCATCATACATCAAGAAAAGATGGTAAAGATGAGGATCTGCCAAGTTTCAGGATCTTCTCCCTGCTTCTTTCAACCTTCTTTATAGTCTCTGCTATTATACACACAGAAGAGGTGAGACCCAGGAGAAACAGTAAATCTAAAATTGAAGGGAAAATAGGTTTCTTTAAAGAAAAAAAGACTGAAAAATATAGCAGCCAGTACTGCCTCTCAACATACTGAGACAGAAGTTAAATCCTAAATTTATCCACTAGAAATTCAATGTCACTCTCTTTTGTTGCAAAGTATATCATACATATTAATGTATATGTTGAGGGTAGATATGGGGGCCAAAATTATGGATTTAGATAGGTTGGGGTCATTCCACAGAGAGAAGAAAGCACAAATGCCATCTCAGGAGGCTAGCCACCCCTGACCAACACTGCCATCTCCCCACCCTGGAATTCAGAAAAGCCAAAAGTAACATCACACCGGAGAGAATAAAAGAGGCCAGTGCTTCTTTTAGGTTCATCCGTGACAGACTGAGCTCTCACCTTTTGCCACTCTAATCAGAATGAGATCATTCAATTTTTTTTTAAAAAAAAAAAAGAGTTAAGATAAAAGTATTCGCACTGACACATCAACCCAGGGTTTGGGGGTTGATTTTTGACTAAAATTTCTAGACTTATACACGAGTAAATAAGAGATGTTTCCCCACTTACGAATGTTTTGTCCTTTACAGCACAATTTAAAAAAACTGCACCATTTTTATGTGAATTACATATCTGTTTTATAGCTTTCACTGATAAAGCTTAACTGCTTTCCAATAAAATTTATTTTATATGAATATGTCTTGGCTGTACTACCTAACATCTGTTTTATAGAAGGTGGCCAAAGCTCCTGAGTTCTCAAAACCACCCAGAATTGGAGAATGATCAGAAACTGGCTAATGCTACTGAACAGAAATCTGTAGCAGTGATGATTAACGGGATTTGTTCTTGGGCCCAAATTGCCTTTCTGGATCAAGCTGGATATCACCAACCCTCACATAACATTATATAGCCCTGTTCAATCTCTGGTGTTATTTCTTCCCCGCCCCCCCTTATTCCTGCAATAGGTTATATGTTTCCTGACCTTTCTTAACACATAAAATAACCTTAATTTTTTTCAGAATCGGTAACGAGGGCATTTATCCTCCATACTGCTGACATTCCCAACCAAGAAATTCCTGCTGTTGTGACCCAACTAAGAATTTCTCCACCTTCTCAATGGGAACATGAGCAAGGTATAATCTGGCATCAGAAATAGCTATACCTTGTTCATGTACTCCATTAAGAACATGAGTTGGGCAGGACAAATTGTCACCATCCCCTATTGGAAACAATAGTTGAAACATTCTGGTTTGAGAGAAATGGGCTTGATAAAGAAAAAAAAATGTCATGAAACTGCACCCCAAAAGGAAGCAATCCATAAACCTCATTTCAAATTAATATGCTAGTTTCCAATATGGTATTCTGTTCTTTGGTGTATGTTTTGTTATAATTGCTAGTGACTGTTTCACATTTGAATTGAATATACATTTCATCCATTTGTGGATGTTTTGCAAACACAATTGACCAACCAAAGAATGCAAATTTCTAACTGTATTTTTTCACAAAATTCCAACATAAAATAAATAAAACCACCCTTACCTAATATGCTTAGACTCTCTGTCTGAAAAACCTTTTGAAGAGGAGGGAAGTAGATTACTAATAGTTGCCCCATTATAGATCCAAGAACCGCATAACAAAACATTTTGTTGCTGCAGAGTCCAATTTCAAACACAGATTTAGTCTAGAAGAAAAAAAATACTGAGTTATTGCAATTAAAAAATCAAATTAAAGCTTAGTCTATATAATTGATTTTCCTATTGAACTTTCTGTGAAACTATTTGGACCAGGTACATTTTTGAGGTACTTCATCTGTAAAAGTTTGAAAATTTGCAGGTGATGTCTGAATCCTTAACTACTACATATCATAAAATGTAGGTCACATACCTGAGATCTGGAACTCAAGGCATTGAACATATCAAAAAATACAAAGCAAGTGAAAGTCATTGTTGTGTCTCGAGGTGTTATGACATTGTCTCGCAACTGCAAAGAGAAACCAAAAGATTTAATATATACTGTCGCCTAGGAACATAAGCTAACATTTCAGTACTTTAATATCATTTCCTGCCCCACTCAAAATACATTTAATCCATGTATTCAATATATGTATTTTATGATAAAGTGTTTTAATATATGCTTTTTACTGTATGTATTTTATGGTGATGTTTTAATTGTGTTGTGCCCTGCCTCAAGCTGTGAGGAGAGGTGGGTAACAAATAAAGTCTCCTTTTTTCCTTCTTATTTCATAATTTCAAACAGTCAACTAGATGTATTGATTTCTATTTTATACTGTTCTCAGACTGTACATGATTTCCAAAGGTATCATTTTGATTGTGCTTTTCCTGCATGGCACGTGGTTGGATCAGACAGCTCATGTGGTCTCTTCCAATTCTATTATTCTATGATTCACAACAGCATTTGCACAATCAGATTGTCTATATGGGAATGTATGGTTGATTTATATATGCCAAGCCAACTTTGCCATCATACCTGTTAGTTTATATCTTAAATGGATGAGTAACCTATTCAAAGTAAAAGCTATTCCAGTCACCTTCAGTTGCTACACAGATCTCTCCACAGTATTTATACGACATAATTCATTTAAGCACCTGTTGTGCCTAGGTCCCATTCTATAGCTTCTGGAACTTGGGCAATGACTGGTAGCCAGTTTCCATCATACATAAAGCGGTGGGGGGAGTATTATCATAGTTGTTGCCATCTTTTATCAATACTGTACGCAAAAACCCTCTTAACCTGTTAAAGCTTTATAATGCATTTAGAAGATAAGGCAGCAGAATTGCTGATTTACAACAGCAAAGTGAGTTTAAATCTGAGCTCGGTTTGCTCCAAATGAGCCATTAACATGCATTAAGGAAATTAACGAGCTAATGTAATGCAACAGCTAAAAATCTGAGTAAAAAACCTCACAACCTCTGAGGATGCCTGCCATAGATGTGGGCGAAACGTCAGGAGAGAATGCTTCTGGAACATGGCCACACAGCCCGAAAGACATACAACAACCCCAATCTGAGTATAGTTTAGAAACCTGGTTATTACAAATCTTTACTCAGTTGTCAAGCTCAGAAGGAGGGTTGTACACAGTAATTCATTCGCAAACTACCCAAGGAGTTGTAAGCTAAAATGATTCATAGTTTTTTTGGTGAAAGGGTGAATATTTTTGTTAAAGCATAAATGTATTACAGGAAATAAAGGTCATTAGAAATCATTTTTACTTGATGGAAGATATATTTCCACAATAAAAATAAATTGTCGAACTCATAGAATTATATGAAATACGAAATTTATGTCCATGTCCACAAAGTTTCTCTGCCCAGAGGTATCAGAGGTCATAATCTTCCTAAGAATCATGTATTCCTATGGCTAATAGACTTCAATAAATAATGCCAACATTAAGTCACTTCCCTCAAGTATGTTTTATTCATCATACACAAGGAGCTAATAATTTAAGATCAGTTAGAAGTTTGAGCGTTTTAAATACTAGATCTGATTCTATTGTCATTACTTCATTTGGTGCTGAAGAAATTATTTGATAAAATTGACTGGCATTTTATTTCTCTGACTTTAAATTCTTTTAGTTTAAAAAAGCCATACTAATTCATGCTACAGTAGACATATCAAAGTGCATATATACTTCAGGAGGATTTTATCCTTGTTTAATTTATTAGATTCCAAACGTTTTCTAATACTGAGATGTCTTTCTATTTTAAAAGCAGGCTGCCATGCATGTAGAAGCTACAGGAAATCCGAAGTTTTTTTCAGCCCACGAAAAGCACTGAATTAGTGACATAGTCCTCTAGATCAATGTCACAGTTGATGCAGTTTTAGATTTGCAAATGATATAAAATAAATAAATTTAAAAATAGATATATTTTTATCATACCTCTCTCCAGAAGACAAACAATGTTCCACATACAATAATGATAGATGAAACTAATATTTTGACAATTAGGTTTCTGGTCAAAATGCTGTCCTTGACATTTCTTGGAGGCTTCCGGATAACATCTTTATCTACAGGCTCAACTCCAAGGCTAAGAATAAAAAAAGCAAACAATTTTTATTGTTTTTTCTTAATCTATGCATATAAAACCAACTAATACGGAAAAGTGACCAAGTCATAATCCTCAATACATATTAATTTTTGCCAGTAGAAAAAAAAAATTACTTAATTTCATGGTGGAATATAATTTGATAAAATTTGTCTCAAAATAACCTACAAAACCAATCTTGATTCATACATTCATTAAAAATGTCAAACATCCCCCATCATTACCCTGAAACTTCATTATAACGATTTTGATACAAAAGCTTCAAATATAAGCAAAGAAATGTTCAATACAACCATTTCTGGACAATTTCTTGACAAGTGAACACAAAACCTAGCACGTTTACATGCTAGAAATAACAAGATCTTTACCTGGATTAGAAAGCAGAGATTTAGAAAAAAATGGGATGGGAAAGTAGTCCACATTTTTCAAACTAAATACAAACAAATAATGTAATTCTACAAAAATGACAGATTTTGTACATAAGTACTAAGTGCACTTTTGTAGAATGATCCATTCGATCCTATTAGGGCTTCTGAAAATCTGAAGCAACCTCTTGATATGTTGTTGGGCTTTTATATATTATGTTATTTGGAGCTTGTGGTCCATGTTCCTCATTATTTTAAAATTCAAAATTAAACAATTACATTTATAGTTGTATCCTAAGTAAATCTACAGATTACTCCTTTATCATGCTGACCTCCTTTACTTGGGAAAGACTACTACACAGAGCAGTGGGGTCCAGCCTTTGGTCTTCCAGGTGTTCAGGACTCCAACTCTTAAAAGCCCTGGCCAGTTTGTCCGATGATCAGGAATTCTGGCAGCTGAAGTCCAAAACACCTGGAGGACCAAAGGTTGAAGACCACTGATAGAGACTATAATTCTCATTCACTTTTAGAGGCCATGGTGGGCAATTTTGCCTTATCAACCTCCCCAGATAGTTTATATCTAGGGGTATGAAAAAGGTCAGAGAGGGGGGTCTGGTTTTCTACCTCCCTGACTTAAAATGTGTGTGTTATGAGAGAGAAAGAGACAGAGACAGAGAGAAATGGTCAAATTCTGCACGCTGCATGTAGTAGAGCACACAAAGGGAATTTTTAACATGAAAAAATGGAGAGAGGGACACATGGTGTGTGTGAGCCCCCAGACTTCTGGATATTGCCCAAACTGCTGTTTAAAAGGAATGTTTAAAATGAACACATTGATAAGAAGACTGATACGCATCAAACACATTGTACTTCAGTCTTCCAAAAGACTGAGCATTTAATGGTGCAAAAGAATATTTGGCAGTGTATTTGTAATGAAATCATTCTGCTCAGTCATACATAATGAGGTAGATGAATAAAACAATATGCCTTACAAAAATATGGTAGTGAATGTAAAGATGGCCAACAAATCACCTTAGACAAGGTGAATAGTGTATAAATAACACCTCCCTCAATAATTAAGACAATATCTGAGAATTTCTTGCTTAAGAAAATCTTATGAAATTAATGTCAACAGGCGACTTGACAGCACATACACATACACATATTCTATATACTATACACATAAGAGACTGGGGCGAGGGAAAACAGAAGTTTAATCAGATTGTCCAGAAAACAACATGCACAAGAACAATCTAAGTATATGTCAAGATATTAGAAGTACATTCTAAAACGAATTAACTACAAAACAGAACAACATCTGTCAAGAATATTTGTTCAGTTAGCTAACAAGCTGATACAAACTTTTAAAGAAAGTGTTACCTTTGAGCTGGAGGTCCATCCATGATAATGTTGATCCACAAGATCTGCATGGCATTGAGAGGATTAGGAAAGTTCATTAAAGTAGCCAATGAGATTAATGTCAATGCAGCTATACTCCTGTTGAAAAAAAGTTGTTTTACATACCTGTCAGCATAGCACAGTGTTTTATTTTGTTTAAGGAGATTTGAGTATATATATTTTAAGCAAAGGTAAGACACACAGCCATCTGAGTAGCAGGAATTCTCATACACAGTAGCAGTTAATTACTTTAAACAGATCATGCAGGTTAGTGGGAATGTTATGCCATACAATAAAATCAAAGATTTAATATTTAGTCTAGTTGGGTAAATCAAACCTCACAGTAACCTTTGCTGTTAAGAGGATGAATCAGTGACTGTTTTCCCTACCTGGTAAGAGGTATTATTTAATCAGTACAAAACAGTAGTTTAGGTTGTAGGGCATCCCAAAAGTTCATCAAACAGAACAGTACAAATAGCACCAGTTGTCATTTTGAATTTACTAAACCTGAACGCCCAATGAAACGCCATTAAAGAATTTGCTCCTACACTTCCCAACACACACTTCAATGTCTGAAATGTTAGGCCTGTTTCTAGGTATATATGACCTGCTCACTTTAAAAATAGCACCAGATTTCCCCTATCAGCTCTAGTTTTTAACATGCAAAATATACGCCATTTTCTATGTGCTCATCCAGATTTAGTGCAGTCTGTCCAATGTAATCAGCACCCTAAATAACCCCAGGTAAAAGCTTTAAAAAACCAAGATATCGAGAATTTTTTGTTGGGCTGTGATATCTTTTACAGACAACATTTATCCTATTATAATAGGAATGTTGCTTAAGATATTTGTTTCATATGTAAAAAGATTGCTTAAAATGCTTTTTAAAAATGAATGTGCTTATATATAAGTACCATATATGCTCCTATATAAGCCATCCTCACGTGTAAGTCGAGGACACGTTTATAGTAAACATTATTTTAACCTGTTCTCGAATATCCTGTGCGTTTTAGTAGCAAGAGACAAATATTTAACTTCCATTATTTCATGCAGTAAAGGGTAAGTAAGATACTCCACTCTGTTATCTACAATTAGTTATATGCCATTTCTGAGATGTGACATTTAATTTTTGTATTAATACTAGAAATACGCCTGAGAAAGCCTGTGCAATTGTGTTTGTGTGGTAAATAGTGTGCCATTTAGAAACTGCCAGGCTCAATCTCATTTGACTTAATCAAATAATGTTGATGCAGTTAATCAATCAAGCAAAATTAATAACAGGAAGTTTCTGACATTACAGTGCAGAACTTACGTGCTAAGTTGAAATCTAACGAAATTTTTAATGTTATTATAAATCCCTTTACCCTCTTCAATGGCAGACCTGAAACACAAGAACCAAGAGAAAGAAAATTTTATAAAGAAAAAAGGATGTAATGGTTGGATGGCATGCTGAAAATGTATCTAATATAACAGGAAAAGAGAAATATTACTTCTTTGGACTGCTGTTTTTTTAAAAAGCCGACATTATGTTTTGCTGCGAAAATCCAGCAGCTCATACTAAATGTATTACAGACAAAAGGGAAAAGAATCAATAAGAAAATTAGTTCAGATCAATATCAATAGTTACAAACACAGTCAATAACCCCCATGGAAAACTACCCTTGCTTTGATTGTCTAAAACTTCTTTAGGCGTAAAAGTACTTTTGGTTCACACAAAAAAAAGATGCTTCGAGTTTATTGGACACCCTCACGCTTTTTGAAAAAGAAATGATCTGTTGGTAATGTAATCCAGAGATTACTTCCTTGTGCCATATGATGTGGGCAGACTCTGGTTATTCCTTTTTACTTTGAGACATTACATGAAGCCCCCCACAATGATGGTAAAACATCAAAATATCTGGGCGTTCCCTGGGCAACGTCTTTGCAGATGGCCAATTCCCTCACACCAGAAGTGACTTGCAGTTTCTCAAGTCGCTCCTGACATTAAAAAAAATTGCATTAAAACAATCTTTGACATTTGTAGGTACACATGTATGTTTAAATTATATGTTACAACTTGGAATTTAACTGATGGACAGCATAGAAGTGATGCTGCATGTGCTCACTGTTGCTGAAACAAATTACGGTTGGCCTTTTGCATTTGTGATCTTAACATTTGTGGATTTAATTAGTAAAATCTCTTTAGGAATCTCTAAGTCTGCCAATGTGACTCTGTGGGACAACTTCTGGCAGAGGTTATATTTGAGTAGAACAGTAAGCCCGAAGAGCTTTGTAAATTACAGAAATAAGGTAATCTGACATTTATTACTCTGGTTGTGCCTGCATGGTACAAATTTGAATACTACTTTACTGTAGTAACAAATAGTTAACTTTTCAGATCTAATTCATGGCTACCTTCCTTTCTTATGAGTAATGAACACTATAGATAATTGAAATAAATGTTTATACTACTTTCATGACATACATTCATGAAAATAAATCTGCTTATATGATTGTGAATTTCAGCAGCAAAGATGGGTAGATACTAAACATTTAACAACATGGCAGATACATATTTTAAACTCAACAACTGACAATACAACTGTTAGCATACAAAATGGGAATGTAAACTAAACTTACATTATTGTCTGGAAGTCATCATCCACTAAGATCATATCAGCTGCTTCTTTACAAACGTCAGTGCCAGTCTGTCCCATTGCCACTCCAATATCTGAAGCCTTCAGGGCAACAGCATCATTCACTCCATCTCCAGTCATTGCAACTACTGCACCATTATTCTGTAATGACTAAAGGGAAAAAAATACAATTAATCTCTTATTGAAATCCAACACTTCATAGATGACCTTTCACAAAATATACTTGCAAAATCCCTCTCTCTGGACAGCATGGATGATTAATCTATCACCAATGGAGTTATCCCTGTGTGCCAACTCACATGCTGACAGGACAACACTCTTGGACATTTTAAAATGTTCATAATTTGATTCCATGTTTTCTATTTTAGTTCAAAACAGATGTTTCTCTTTTTCTAGGTTTACTTCTCCATCCAACTTCATTATTTTGAATCAAGTGTATAAATGTTACACACTAGTTGAAACCATATATTCCAAGGTTCTACATAAGCATACTGTAAAGCACCATTCAAAGTACAGGTGCTCCTCGATTTTCAAAGTACTGCATCACTTCGGTTTAGTAGCAGCTTCCTCTGGAAGAAACCTAATTGCTTTCATTGCAATATTGAGCTGTGATCATTAAAAATTCTTGAATCATTTCAGAATTTGTTACTGTATTTTATTTCTAAAAAACACACACACACACATACCTTAACAATCTTCAATTTATGTCTAGCACTGGCTCTGTAGAACACTGCCACCTGGAAAACAGTAACACTTGAGCTTAAAAATTGCAAAGTTATATGTCTTAATTATAAGTATTTCTAGTTTATTCTGCTTAAAACTACTCTGTCAATGACAGCAACAAGATCTGGCATTTGTCAAGGCCTTCAGATCTAAAGGCCCACTGCTTTTATATTGTTACAATCTAGACTTCTTTTGAAATATTTCTCCTATAATTTCTGCCAAAATGCAAAGTTCTCAAGAATGACAATGCTCACACATGAATCAGATTAGAAGACTGTGGTATTCTTTTTAAAAAACTGCAAATTAATAAAGATCCACAATAAGATGCATTAAATATTACTAACATGTATTCAGAGCAACTTAGAATCATAGAATCATAGAATAGTAGAGTTGGAAGAGACCTCATGGGCCATCTAGTCCAACCCCCCGCTAAGAAGCAGGAAATCGCATTCAAAGCACCCCCGACAAATGGCCATCCAGCCTCTGCTTAAAAGCTTCCAAGGAAGGAGCCTCCACCACAGTCCGGGGGAGAGAGTTCCACTGCCCTCACAGTGAGGAAGTTCTTCCTGACGTTCAGGTGGAATCTCCTTTCCTGTAGTTTGAAGCCATTGTTCCGTGTCCTAGTCTGCAGGGCAGCAGAAAACAAGCTTGCTCCCTCCTGCCTATGACTTCCCCTCACGTATTTGTACATGGCTATCATGTCTCCTCTCAGCCTTCTCTTCTGCAGGCTAAACATGCCCAGCTCTTTAAGCCGCTCCTCATAGGGCTTGTTCTCCAGACCTTTGATCATTTTAGTCGCCCTCCTCTGGACGCTTTCCAGCTTGTCAACATTTCCCTTCAACTGCGGTGCCCAAAATTGGACACAGTATTCCAGGTGTGGTCTGACCAAGGCAGAATAGAGGGGGAGCTTAACTTCCCTGGATCTAGACGCTATTCCTCTATTGATGCAGGCCAAAATCCCATTGGCTTTTTTAGCTGCCGCATCACATTGTTGGCTCATGTTTAACTTGTTGTCCACGAGGACTCCAAGGTCTTTTTCGCGCACACTGCCGTCAAGCCAGGCGTCCCCCATTCTGTATCTTTGATTTCCATTTTTTTCTGCCGAAGTGAAGTATCTTGCATTTGTCCCTGTTGAACTTCATTTTGTTAGTTTCGGCCCATCTCTCTAGTCTGTCAAGATCGTTTTGAATTCTGCTCCTGTCTTCTGGAGTGTTGGCTATCCCTCCCAGTTTGGTGTCGTCTGCAAACTTGATGATCGTGCCTTCTAACCCTTCGTCTAAGTCGTTAATAAAGATGTTGAACAGAACTGGGCCCAGGACGGAGCCCTGCGGCACTCCACTTGTCACTTCTTTCCATGATGAAGACGACGCATTGGTGAGCACCCTTTGGGTTCGTTTGCTTAGCCAATTACAGATCCACCTAACCGTAGTTTTGTCTAGCCCACATTTTACTAGTTTGTTTGCCAGAAGGTCGTGGGGGACTTTGTCGAAGGCCTTACTGAAATCCAGGTACGCTACATCCACGGCATTCCCTGTATCGACCCAACTCGTAACTCTATCGAAAAAAGAGATCAGATTAGTCTGGCATGACTTGTTTTTGGTAAATCCGTGTTGACTATTAGCAATGACCGCATTTGTTTCTAAGTGTTTGCAGACCACTTCCTTAATGATCTTTTCCAGAATCTTGCCTGGTATTGATGTGAGGCTGACCGGACGGTAATTGTTTAGGTCGTTCTTTTTTCCCTTCTTGAAGATAGGGACCACATTCGCCCTCCTCCAATCTGCTGGGACTTCTCCTGTTCTCCAAGAACTCTCGAAGATAATTGCTAGTGGTTCTGAAATAACTTCCGCTAATTCCTTCAATACTCTTGGATGTAGCTAACTTAACTTAAATAGTTTCTTGAAGCAATTATAAAGAACTAAAACCTTATAATACAGTTTCCACTTATTCGTGTCTACTCCACTAAAAACTAACCTTAGGTGCTATCTGTGAAAGCTGCTGTATATCCAATGTGTCGATTTCTTCACCAGAGATTGACTGAGAATTTTTGGAATATAATCCTAAACGACTAGCTAGAAAGAAAAAAAGAAAACAGATCATTTTGCCTGTGGAAGAATACAATGGAGCACATAGAATACAATGGAGCATAATGAAGAGCCCCAACAGCTAAATGAGCAATCGGAATGTAAAAAGCATTTAAAGACCTATGTCTTCTGGCAGGCCTACTCAAGACAGTTTTAATTACAAATTTTAAACTTGCGTCTTATGTTTAATTTTTGTTCTGTGCATTTTAATATGTATTTTGTAGAAATATATTTTAATATGTGTATTTTGTAGAATGTTTTTAGATGATTGCATATTTCTATCCATGTTGTAACCTGCCTCGAGCCACGAGGAGAGGCGAGAAATAAATAAATAATTATTATTATATGTGCATGTACAATTAAGAATTCTAGATTGTAATTTATTACTTACTTGTGACATTAAAATTGCAATGAACATCTGTACACAGATGCCAATGTTCCTCCCTCTGCTATACGATAGGAAGGTTTAGGGTACATATTTATAATTTCAAATATTTTTCTGCAGTTTCAACACCAGAATTGAGTTAGCATCTATATTATATATTCAATGTTACATGCTAGTAGAAGCATGAGAAAAGAGTAGAAGTTGTATATACTAATTAGCAAAGAGAGGATTAAATTTAGCATGAAGGTTCTTTCTACTTTGTTGGACTATGATTGATGAGTGTTCTCATTACATGCAGAGCTCAAAGGGGTTTTAGTTTCCACTGCAAATGGCTGTCCTCTCAGTTGTGAAAATTAGACTGAAACAGAGTCTACTCATATTAACTTTTCTACAATAGCCTTCAAGTTTGAGAACATAAGAGCCACAGGCTACCTTGAAGCTTCAGTGGAGACGAGTGAATAATGAGAAGACAGGTACAGTCAGCATAAGCCAGAAGCCTCTTTGAATTCTACCATCATAACCATGCTCTCTTCCCTCAAAGTAGAAAATGAGCTTTTATTGTAGTAAAGTAAGAGATTAGGTATTGCCAGAAGACATCAAAATTATATTAATTACTGTTGAGTGTGCAGAAGACAAAAGGAAAAAATAAACTCTCTGTAAAGTTTCAGTCCAGAAACATGATACAACCTTGATACTGTTTCCTAAACTCATGAATAAAACCTTTTAAAACACAAAACAAAATCCAATTTGCAGCTCTGGGTCATGCAAAGGGGTTGCACAAGCAGACTGAGAACTATTCTTTGAGTGTTTCCCATTATATGAGATTGCTTTAAATCTGTCCTCAATTTGCCATGTGCTGTGGGCTGCCTTTTCTTTGGCAAACAAAGCTGAATGCCCACCTTAGACTTATGGAATTGTTCTGATGGTTCTTTGGATCCTAGTTTCCATTAAAAATCTGTGGAAAGATCTGATTTTCCATAGATTTATTTGCACTGCAATTACTAACTTAGTATTTTACAGAGGAAAAAATAGTCCAGTCATACCAATGGCAACAGCAGTCTCCTGTGAATCTCCAGTGATCATTTTTATTGCCACTCCTGAAGTAATAAGTGCTGTCACCGCTTCTTTGACACCGGTTCTTGGAGGATCAATTATTCCTACCAGACCCAGAAAGGTCAGCTGTCCAAGCTCAGGACCAGAAGCTAAGGCCAGAACTTTGAAAGAAAGAAAGAGCTTACTGTCAGGTTTACAACACATTTAAAACATCAGAATTATTAGCTAGTCTTTGCCAATCTTTGGAATGACTGCTTACTAAATACATCTACCCCTGCCCTCCAAAACAATATGGTAACTTCACACATTTTTCTCTATGTGACTGGATATAAAAAGCAGGTCTTCCCACATAAATAAATGTCATTTTCATAGAATGCAGTCAGTGACATTATGGCAGAGAAGAAATATGTATTTTTCCAACACAGTCGTTGTAGAAACAGAATAGTCGTATAGATTCTCCTTTCCCCTTATATTTTAAGAGTTCATATTTGCTGCTCTCTACATCCTGAATCAGAACCATAGTAAGGTTGCAAGCATATACTTGCTACTCTAAAAGCGAGCCACACTGAGGTCAATGGGTCTTACTTTTGAGTAGACATGTGAAGGATGTGAGTAGCTCTTTGTTTCTACTGAAAATAATAGAATTTCACTCATTAACACAACTGATTTAAGGTTTTTTCCCAACACATTATCTTCCAATCTCCTTAACATCGGGCTATTTTTCTAAGTGACAATAACTAAATGCATTTTTTTCAGTTCTACAAATCTCATACTGCAATCTAAGAAGTTAAGACAAAGGCTTTCTGTAAAAAAATAAATCTAAATAGTGTCAATACAACTGGAAAGCAACACACAATAGGCACAAATACAAAAATCTATTCACAGTTTAACTGGAACAGTTTACATTGAGAACAGAATGCATTTTTTTAAAAGGCTGCTCTCGATGTTGTGGCAACAATACTGCAATATGGTGTTACCTCTAAGTCCTGCAGAGCCCATTGATGATTTCTCTTGCTGATAAAGATCTCTTTGTTGTTGACTAAGAGGTAAGTTATGTCCTTTGCTGTTGTATGTTGTACAATATCGAATCACTTCCTCATAAGCACCTTTCATGAAGCAAATTTCTGGTTTGTCCTAAAAAAGAAACCTTTTTAGCTCACAGAGCTCTGTCTTTTGTCTCAGCTCTATCATTACGTAACTTCAAAGCTTTTTTAGTTTGCCAATAATTGTTTCTAATCAACATATAAATCAATGCTCTAATAAAGGCAAACCACGATACATATAATTTGCTTCATTAACTACATAATATTCATACTTGGTGGGAGGGGGGAGAGTCTGAATGTTATTTCCTGGATTGTTCTGTGAATATATAAGTGCACACACACATGAATACATATACACAGAGTCAGCAAAAATACTGCTCCATCATCCAACTTAACTATACTTAAAAATCCTGCAAGTATGGGCTGGTACAAAACAGAAATCTTAGAAGCCATTTTCTTTACATGCTCACATTTTATTTATGTTGCATCTCCAACAAGGCTTATATCTTTAAAACATTTATAGGATAAACTGATTACCAGTATGTTTTTAAGATCAAAGAAGTCAAAAAGTATTTATTCTCTAAAAAGTGGCATTTATCAATTGCAGAAAATACTTTTCAAGTATATTGGCCCTCTTATATCCACAGATTCGACTATTCATGGTTTGTAAATATTCCCCCCCAAGAACAATTCCAAAAGGGAAATTTGGACTTGCCATTTTATACATGGGGATGCCATTTTATTATATCATTGTATATAATGGGAATTAAGCATCTACAGATTTTGGGTTTTCACATGGGCCAAACCTCTGCAGATCCCAATTGTGTCTTCCATTTGAAATTATAGCAGATCTATCTATAAGCAGACCCTATTACTGCACATTAAAATGGTGGGATATAGTGGGATACAGGAAACTGTTGAAGTAAGAGTGCAGAAAATTTTATACCTGTTGCGTTCTATGTACACATTTAACAGCCATCCATTTCTGCTCAGAGCTGAAAGGATATTCTGCTTTTCTTATGTAGTCCTGTTGAATTCCATCTAAACCCATCTATAAGGGAAAAAGAACACCTGCTGATTCAATCCATGGTTTCTGTAGCTAAAGTATCTATATAATCTATGTTATGATTGAGCCTCGTGGCTCTGTTTCTGACAGGCGTGGACGTAAGACTCCTCGAGAGTCGGATACTCTCGAGGAGCGAGAGAGAAAAAGACTGCGAGACATATTTGCAGCACCATCTGACGAAGAGTCTTTCGAAGGGTTCACGGAAAGAATGGAGGAGGGGCTGGTTAGCTCAGAGGAGGATGAGATGGATTGGACTCGGGTAAGGGAGGAATTGGGGGCCACTGGCCATGATGGGGCAGAAGATGAATGGGGACCTTCAGGATTAGACCCATGGCTTAGCTGGAGGGATGGGACGGGATCCACAGCTGGAGATGCTGTTGGGCGTAGTCAGAGGTGTTCCAGCTCTGACGAGGAAAGTGATGAGGAAACGCCCGGGTTAAGGAGGACAGCTGACAGTGATGAAGATTTGTAACTGGCATAAAATGGGGCTTGGGAGCAATTGCAAATTGCGTCGGGCAAGGTAATCTGGGCAAACGCTTGGGATTCGTGTGTGTGTGTGGGACGCTTCCCTGAAGACTTGTGTACTTTCCTGTGCTGAGACGTAAGTTGATTGGAATCCAGGGTCAGACGGCGGGAGGGATTGTGTGGGCATTTGTTTGTGCAAACCTGTGCTTACTCTTATTAGCTTGACCTTCCGTCGTCTTCTTGACGGACGCCATCTCCTGCTTTGAGAACTCGGACTGAACTGACCACGGCTTGTCTTCCCCCCCTTCTTGGACTTGGAAAAACTACAAACGTCTGCTTCTGGCTTTGATCTACGGAACGGAACTGGTCTACTCTACTGCTAAAATCCCTGGCTGAATCGTTCGTGTTGGAATCCTGTCTGCTGTGTGTGTGTGTGTGGGAGCGACGCAAGTTACTCTAAACACAGTGTTGGCAGCAGAGAGGAATCTGCTGCCAATTAGTTGCATTCTTTATCTTTTGTTCCTTGGCTTTCGTTTTGTTTATACCCAGGCTGAAGAAAGCAGTTTGTTTTTACCCGGATTAAACTCCGGTTTAATCCGGTTTATCTTTTGAACATTTACTTTTGCCCCTTTTTGCTCCTAAAGGCAAAAATTGCCTGGCCCTTGTGTTTTACGGGCATTTTTGAGTTCTGTAATCTAATAAACTCTGTTACTTTGAATCTTGTGGCGTTCTGTCCTTGACAGATTGCCCGACGCCCATAAAAGGTTTATTGCAGCAATAAACCCGTCAGGAAGACGATGGATGAGTTAAGAGCCAAATTAGACCAATTGCAAACGGCTGTTACCGCTAGCCAAACAGCTCATGCCGTGAAAGGACATGTTTTGACTCCTGAACGCTTTGACGGAACCAGGTGCAAGTTGCCAACCTTTTTGGCACAAGTGGAGCTTTATTTTTCTCAGCTCAGTGCTCATGCTTTTCCCACAGACACTAGCAAGGTGGCCTTTATTTTGAGTTTGTTGACCGGTCCCGCAGGACAATGGGCCACTAATTTAATTTTGGGAAATGACCCAGTCAAGGACAATTTGAATAATTTCAAAAAGTTGTTAACTGATACTTTTGGGGATCCTCTCCGCACGGAGAACGCTGGGTGGGCTCTGTATCGGTTGAAACAGGGAAAGGGGACTGTTTTGGATTACTTGAATAAGTTTAACCTGTATCGCCACCAGCTGGATTGGGGGGAAAATGCATTCATGCTTTTATTTACTGCCGGGTTAAATGATATGCTCCAGGATGAACTAGCACGCTTGGAGCCGGCTGAAAGCTGGGACGCCTTAGTAGCTAAGGTGCTGCGTTTAGACGCAAGGTTCGAGGCTCGTAAACATTCAAAAGCAATGTGTGCGCCACCCATGCATGGAACCAGGGCACCTGAGGTGATGGGGGAAGAGCCCATGGAGCTTGGGGTCTTTAAAAAGCTGTCTACAGAGGAAAAGAGCCGTAGGAGGCAGCTGGGCTTGTGTTTGTACTGTGGGAATGCTGGGCATTTTGCCAAAAGTTGTAATGTGAAACCTTCCCAGCTTTCGGGAAAAGGCCAGCCCTAGTGCGACGTGAGTCCAACGCACTAGGGCTCCTCAAGCAGTCAACTGAGGGGAGGAAGCATGTTTTCGTACCCATTACATTATCTGTTGGGGGAAGGGAACTTGTTTCTACTCTGGCACTGCTGGACTCAGGGGCCACGGTCTCTTATGTAGATATTGAGTTTGCTAAGAAGCATGGCATTCCTAAGGTGCGCAAAGCATGCGACGTGTGGGTGGAAGGAGCAGATGGGAGACTGCTGGAGACTGGGGTGGTTAACCAGGAAACCTCAGCAGTAACGTGGGAGGTGCAGGGAGTAACGGGAACGTTTGTGTGGGATATTACGAGCTTGCCTAGATATGATGTGATCCTGGGGATGGATTGGCTAGCTGTAGTAAATCCACAAGTAGATTGGGCAACACGTAAAGTGATTTTAAAGAGGCAGGATTGTTGCACTCTAAATGTTACTCATTCTGATATGGAGGGAGTGCCTGCCGAGTATGGGGAGTTCTCTGATGTATTTTGTAAAAAAGAAGCGGACAAATTACCACCGCACAGGCCATATGATTGCGCCATCAAGTTGGCAGAAGGTGCGAAACTGCCAGCAGGGAGGCTGTATGCCTTGACTGTACCGGAAAGGCAAGCTTTGCGGGAGTTTCTAGATGAAAATTTAGCCAAGGGGTTTATTCGCCCATCTAGTTCTCCAACTGCGGCACCAGTATTCTTTGTAGCCAAAAAGACTGGGGAACTTAGGCTGGTCTGCGACTATCGGATCCTAAACAAATACACCATTCGGGATAGGTACCCGCTCCCTTTAATCTCGGAACTGTTATCAAGGGTGCAAGGGGCTAAGGTCTTTACCAAGCTTGACCTGCGGGGGGCCTATAACTTAATCCGTATACGGGAAGGGGATGAATGGAAGACGGCATTTAACACGTGTTTCGGATGCCACGAGTTCCGAGTCATGCCTTTTGGGCTTTGTAATGCTCCTGCGGTCTTCCAGAGGTTCATGAACGATGTGTTCAGGGACCTAATTGACCAATTTTTAGTGATTTATTTGGATGATATCTTGATTTTTTCTAAGGACGAGAAAGAACATCGTCAACATGTCAAGCAGGTTCTGCACCGACTGCGGGCTAATGGGCTTTTCGCCAAGGCTTCCAAGTGCGTCTTTCATGTGCCTGAAGTGGAGTTCCTAGGTCATGTAGTGTCAGGTAGGGAACTTAAAATGGACCCACATAAGGTTGACGCCGTCAACTCATGGCAGGAGCTGAAGACTAAGAAGGATGTACAAAGGTTCTTAGGTTTCGCTAATTACTACCGGGAGTTTATTCCGAATTTTGCAAAGCTCACGGTACCTTTGACGCAGCTTCTGCGCAAGAAACAGCCATTTGTGTGGGGGCGGGAAGCTCACGAGGCGTTTCTACAACTTAAGTCTAGTTTTCAATCGGACAACATACTAACCCATCCTGATGTTGACAAACCGTTCGTGGTAGAAGCGGACGCTTCTAGCTACGCGTTGGGGGCTGTATTGTCTCAGAAGGATTCCTCAGGGACCTTGCGTCCCTGTGGATTTTACTCGCGGCAACTAACACCCTTCGAGCAGAACTATACCATATGGGAGAAGGAGTTGTTGGCGATTAAGGTGGCGTTTGAGGTGTGGCGGCACTGGCTTGAAGGGGCACGGCATCAGATCGTGGTCAGGTCTGATCATAAGAACTTAGAGCACTTGCAAACAGCAAAGAAGTTAAACCAGCGTCAAATCCGCTGGGCTTTGTTTTTCTCCAGGTTTAACTTCAAGGTGCAGTTCGTGGAGGGGAAGGCAAACTTGCGGGCCGATGCTTTATCCCGCAAGCCAGAATTTAAGACCAATGAGCAGGTAGTATGTCAGACCATCTTGCCTACTGCCTCGCTGTGTGTTGTAGATAATGAGCTCGGGTTACATGACCAGATCCTTGAGGCTCAGAAAGATGATGTGTGGACTCAGGAGCAACTGATGTTGCTCTCAGCAGGTAACCGTACCATACTGCCACATCTCCAAGATCAAGACGGGGTATTGGTGCGTAGGGGGCAGGTTTACGTACCAGTGGGGGCCCTCAGGTTGGAGGTGATTAGAGCCCACCATGACGAACCCATGGCTGGGCACTTTGGCAGGTTCAAGACCGTACAGCTTATCACCAGGAGCTACTGGTGGCCAAAGATGCGGCAAGACATTCTGCGCTTTTGTGACAGCTGCGCCGTTTGCCAGCAGAGTAAGACGCCTGTTGGGCGCCCTAGAGGGTTGTTGTCGTCTTTACCTGTTCCGGAGAGGCCATGGCAAATCATTTCCATGGATTTCATTTCAGATTTGCCTAAGTCTGGGGGTTATACTTGTATTTGGGTGGTGGTGGATTTATTTAGTAAACTGGCTCATTTTATTCCTTGTTCAACCATTCCGGCGGCCCCTACGTTGGCCTTACTATTTACAAAGCACATCTATCGCTTGCACGGAGCACCTGAGGTGATTATTTCCGATAGGGCTCCGCAATTTGTGTCACGCTTTTGGAAACATTTCCATGAGTGCTTGGGGACTAAGTTAAACGTGTCGTCCGCCTTCCATCCGCAAACGGATGGACAGTCGGAACGGGTTAATGGGCTCTTAGAGCAGTATTTGCGTTGTTTTTGTTTAGATCAACCCACGGCTTGGGTGAAGTGGTTACCGGTGGCGGAATTTGCTTACAACAATGCGGTGCACACGTCTAGTCAGCATACGCCGTTTGAGCTTACTTATGGCTTTCACCCACGGGGAGGTGTGGCGCCGTCGACCAATGTGGTCTCTTCGGACCCTGTGTACCGCTCTACGGAAATGGCTGCATTGCATGATGTTGCCCGTCGCTTACTGTTGGAAGCTAAGGCAACGCAGAAGACTCAGGCTGACCGCCACAGGCAGGCAGGGGAGGAGTTGGAAGAAGGGGATTTGGTGTGGTTATCTTCCAAACATATTAAACAGGCTGGGGGAAAGTTTGCGCCTCGGTATTTGGGTCCCTTTCCTATCGTTAAAAAGATTTCTTCTGTTGCGTTTCGTTTGCGTTTACCGTCTAGTTTAAAGGTCCATCCAGTCTTTCATCGTTCGCTGTTGAAACTTGATACCTCTAGTCGTCGTGGTGCTATAGCGGAGGGTATCACTGCCACTTCTCCGCCGTCGGAGGAGGAGGCCTTTGTGAGAGGGGATAGTGTTATGATTGAGCCTCGTGGCTCTGTTTCTGACAGGCGTGGACGTAAGACTCCTCGAGAGTCGGATACTCTCGAGGAGCGAGAGAGAAAAAGACTGCGAGACATATTTGCAGCACCATCTGACGAAGAGTCTTTCGAAGGGTTCACGGAAAGAATGGAGGAGGGGCTGGTTAGCTCAGAGGAGGATGAGATGGATTGGACTCGGGTAAGGGAGGAATTGGGGGCCACTGGCCATGATGGGGCAGAAGATGAATGGGGACCTTCAGGATTAGACCCATGGCTTAGCTGGAGGGATGGGACGGGATCCACAGCTGGAGATGCTGTTGGGCGTAGTCAGAGGTGTTCCAGCTCTGACGAGGAAAGTGATGAGGAAACGCCCGGGTTAAGGAGGACAGCTGACAGTGATGAAGATTTGTAACTGGCATAAAATGGGGCTTGGGAGCAATTGCAAATTGCGTCGGGCAAGGTAATCTGGGCAAACGCTTGGGATTCGTGTGTGTGTGTGGGACGCTTCCCTGAAGACTTGTGTACTTTCCTGTGCTGAGACGTAAGTTGATTGGAATCCAGGGTCAGACGGCGGGAGGGATTGTGTGGGCATTTGTTTGTGCAAACCTGTGCTTACTCTTATTAGCTTGACCTTCCGTCGTCTTCTTGACGGACGCCATCTCCTGCTTTGAGAACTCGGACTGAACTGACCACGGCTTGTCTTCCCCCCCTTCTTGGACTTGGAAAAACTACAAACGTCTGCTTCTGGCTTTGATCTACGGAACGGAACTGGTCTACTCTACTGCTAAAATCCCTGGCTGAATCGTTCGTGTTGGAATCCTGTCTGCTGTGTGTGTGTGTGTGGGAGCGACGCAAGTTACTCTAAACACAGTGTTGGCAGCAGAGAGGAATCTGCTGCCAATTAGTTGCATTCTTTATCTTTTGTTCCTTGGCTTTCGTTTTGTTTATACCCAGGCTGAAGAAAGCAGTTTGTTTTTACCCGGATTAAACTCCGGTTTAATCCGGTTTATCTTTTGAACATTTACTTTTGCCCCTTTTTGCTCCTAAAGGCAAAAATTGCCTGGCCCTTGTGTTTTACGGGCATTTTTGAGTTCTGTAATCTAATAAACTCTGTTACTTTGAATCTTGTGGCGTTCTGTCCTTGACAATCTATCTTAAGTTGTTTTGTTTTAGTGACAAGAAGTGCTCTTCAGTTGGTTTGTTCCTACTCTATATTCATAGCATCCAACAATTATGTTACTGTCAGTTGTTCTGACAGAAACCGTGGGTAAAAAGGAGATATTACTTCACTGTAGAATATTAAATTAAAAATAAAATTATCTCAGACGTACGGGCAGGGGGAGGGAGTGAATGTATTGCAAAGGGGTGGTGACTCAATGCCAAATGTTAGAACATCTCCTGCCGCAGCTACTCAGAGGTGGAAAGTTCTGGAGTTCTGAAGGGAGAGGGACCAGAACAATGAGAGCTCTCCTTCAAGATGAAGCAATTACAGGAGGAGTGACAAGAAAATCAAGTGCAAATTCATCAACCATGCAGTAGCAGATCCACCAGGTGCATGGGTGAATATTGATCTGCAAAGTCCTCATTTCCTCTTTTAGTGACATGCAACCCATCCATTTAACATAGACCTGTATGTTTAGTTCAAATTTTGTTTCAACAGAGCTTATTATCAAGTACGTTCACAATATATTTTTATGTTCTTTAACACTGTCCAGAACAGCAGTCAGTTACACTGTAATAGTCAGTACAGAATATTTTGCCAAATCTTAGATATTCTTCCAGTGTCGGAGTAGTCAACCCACTTCGGACAGTTCTGCAATGGAGTAGAAGGGGATGTGCACTTTAACGGAGGCTACATAAGGATGGGAAAAGTGTGATTCTGCAGCTGTTGCCAGACTACCAACTCCTGGCGTTCCTCAGCATCTGCTCTGATGTCTAGGGCTGAATAAAGTTGCAGTTGACCACCAACTGAAGGGATGCACTTTGCTAATCTCTGACACAGAGAACCTTCTCTGAAAAAATCTGATGTAGATCTATACAGAAGTGCCTCCTCAAAATATAAATGGGAGGTTACTATTATTAAATTTTGACCAAGATGGGTAAGAGAAAACATAATGAAAAAGTATTGTTACAGATATTCAACTTCCACAAACAGACTCAAAATATGAGTACAACTGTAAATCAAAGCAGTATTACACCATTTTAAGGTTACAGTAATGTAAATCAAGCTGCTGCTGCTATTACCATCATCATTATTTATATCTTCCATTTTCTCAAGAATCAGCACTCAAGGAAGCTTACATTTGGTGTAAAAAATACACCAAATGTATATATATATATTAAAAATCATTGAAATATAACTACACTGTTAGTAACAGAAAAAACAAGTTGACACACAGATTTCTTTAAAAAAAATTACAATGCATCCTAGCAAAAGGAGGCAATTTTATTGTTACCACCACCAGGATGCCAGTAGAAAACATAATTGACAGTGTTGAATCAGCGATTTACTATCTCCCTGAGGAAGAAGCGGAGGAAATAAGAGGGAAAACAGCAATATCCTGAAAAAAGCAAAGCTTCCCCCAGCAACAGGGGAATTCCAGACAGCTAACCATCAAGTACTAGTTAACACCTCCCAAACAAAGGATGCCCCTAGGCAGCAACAGTCAGGATTTGTAGCTGTAAGGCTACTCAAGGCTAATCAAGTTGGCTAATTGCAACATTCACCCTTGCTTCAAACAGACAAGAGTTCTTTCTCCCACCCTGGACATTCTACACATATATATACACCCCACTTTCTTCATTTCAAACAGATCACTGAACAAACCTCTGAGGATGCCTGCCACAGATGCAGGCAAAACATCAGGAGAGAATGCTACTGGAACATGGCCATAAAGCTAAAAAAACTCAGAGCAACCCACAAAGCTGCATTTATTATACAAGATACAAATAACAACTTATTATTGTGCAATATAGGCAAAATGCTCAAATAGGCCAAGCATACATAGGCTTATCAGAAGTGTCAATAAGATTAATGACATTCCCACATAAGTCTGCAATCCTAAACAAGGCAAGACTTGAAAATCATTAGAACAAACTCCTACCAATGAAATGTAACTAAAAGTGGGTCAGATGAAAATCTTCATGCTGACTGAACAACAACAACAAACAAGAGATTTTCACTCCGCTTACTGCAGGTTGTTTATTCTACATTTTTGGCTGAACACATGAACTCCACCTCCCTAGCCACATTCTGATCCAATTCACACTGCATTAAGTTTCCAACCTATTTCATTTATTTCATGCATTGCACATTTTCAAGACTTGCACCAACACAGAAACAAAAAACATCCAGCATAGAATTTTTGGGATTTTTCAGCCCATTTTGAAGCTATGGAATTTCTTGAGAAATTTCTCAAATTTATAACTCAAAGAGAAAACAAACATTCTTTATAGTTATCTATAAGATTTATCTTGCTATATGTACTCGCCAACAACAGCTGCCAGGTCAAAGTGACAATGGTTTTATATTCAACTGATTGGATTTTGCATGCTCTGCTCAGTATATTATGATACATGTATTGAGTTTTTGCACTGTGTGAGCTTAGATTAACTCTAGCTAACAAAAGTTTGTGATACAATATGTCCAAGGTATCCAATCATTCTTGTTTCTACTTTAACAGATCATCACAAGGAACATATTACAAACCACCTATTCCTTTGGAATGCATATAAAAAAAACCCAGTCTTTATATACCAGTAAGGACTCTGTTGCACATCACAACATGCCACCTACCTTCATTGCAAGTGCAAGTAAAGCCCCTTCTGTTGGTTTTCCCATTAAAGTGTTGTTCCGAATTACAGCATCATTGCACACACACCCAGCCTGTAGATGGGAAATAAATAATGTTTAAATAATACACAGATGCCTATATTTCAGGAAGGGAAAGAGCATTTCTATGCAAGATCTTACCTCAACAATTCTGCTAACAGATGGTTTATTAAATCCATGAACAATATCACCTTCAACCATGACTTCTCCAAACCTATTATACCCCACTCCAGTAACCTGAGACAAAACAGACAATACAGAGATAAGGGGGCAGGGAATCAGAAGATATTGATTGTGAAATAGTAATGCTTAATGCTCCTAATGAGCCTTTTAAAACTACAAAAGCTAAAGCCTGGGCTACAGACAAAAATAAAGAACATCCAAAAGCACCCTGGGCCTAGTCCCTCCAGATTCCAACTGGAATGGCTTTTCACAACAAAGATAAAAGAAAAGCAGCTAGGTTGACCTCAACATGTCAGGACCAAGCCGCTTCTAAACTTAAATCCCCAGTCCTTTTTTCCTTGGGTGCATTTCAGTTTGTAAGCCTAAGGACAGGGACGGTTAAATTCACCATTCTAAGAGTATTTTTAACTAAAGGGAGTGGTATAAATGTTTTTTTAAAAATAAACAAATGGTTATAAGATCTCTAGAAATCAAAAGATGTGGCAATTGTAATTGTTTTTTTTCATGTCAGGAACGACTTGAGAAACTGCAAGTTGCTTCTGGCATGAGAAAATTGGCCATCTGCAAAGATGTTGCCCAGGGGACACCCGGATGTTTGATGTTTTTACCATCCTTGTGGGAGGCTTCTTTCATGTCCCTGCATGGGGAGCGGAGCTGACAGAGGGAGCTCATTCACTCTCCCCAGATTCGAATCGCCAATCTGTCGGTGAGCAGTCCTGCCGGCCCAAGGATTTAACCCACTGCGCCACCGGGGGCTCCAGGGTTTATAATGAAAGTACATAGACTTCAGAGAAAATATCGGCCAACTTGTCACAGACACAACTTCATTAATAAATTACATATGACAATCTGGCTTCGTTTTAGACCATCTCATAGTAGGGTTTTCAAGGCAAACAACATTTAGAAGTGGCTTACCAGTGATTTCTTTTGCACAATATTAACATTTCAGAAAAGATGACAAGAAATGAAAATTCACTACATACCTCAGCATGCAGTCCATCTGCTGTAAATATATGGGTAACAGTCATTTCATTCTTTGTCAATGTACCAGTCTTATCAGAACAAATCACATTGCAGCAGCCTGAAAAGCATGAATGAGGTTATCATACAGTGATTACGGTATGTTTAAACAAAATGATTTCACCACAGAATACCTGGGATTGGAAACATATTTGATGACTCTAACTCAAAACAAAGAGGCCTACCTCTATTCTGTTTCTCCTTTACAAACCCCATTTTAGTGCATGTTTTGATAAAATCTTGCAGTCCCACAAAATCCCTTAACAAACACTACTTATTCAGTTTTAGTCTGGAATACATGGTGAATATTGATTTTAAAATAGTCACCTAGCTATCAACAAGACAAGACAATCAACATCAATAAGTCTGGAATGAAATAAAAGCTTTCTCAAGACAGCATGCAAAAAAAATCAACCAGGAACATAAAAATGAATGAAACAAGAGCAGTAGAAAAATTATAAAAGAATATCATATCAATTGTACAATTATATTGTAGAATATATAGCATATATTTTAATTGAAAAGCAATCTGGAGGAAAAAAAATTGTCATGACTGATCAAAAGGAAAATGAAGGCATCAAATACATCCCTCAAAGATACACTATCTCAAGTAAATCACCAAGAAGCCTTTTACTCTCATACACTGTGATCTTAATGGTCTTTTCTTTTCTGATGGGCACATGAGGAGAGCCATGACAACTGATCACAAAGTTTGCAAAAATGGTCATGAACATAGGAAATCTTTTAAGTCATTTGGCCGAACCGTTTTGGATGTTA
Source organism: Anolis carolinensis (assembly GCF_035594765.1). NCBI lineage: Eukaryota > Metazoa > Chordata > Lepidosauria > Squamata > Anolidae > Anolis > Anolis carolinensis. The sequence goes on from NC_085846.1 coordinate 69,215,266, forward strand.
AATGCTAATAAAATAATGTTATTCACATTTATGTGCAATTGATGCAGAATTGGAAATTATAAGTCCTATATGTTTGGGCCCCTAATTAACATCTGGAATGCAGCATCTTGCACCAGCTAAAGCAGTGGTTCTCATCCTGGGGTCCCCAGATATTTTTGGCCTCCAATACCCAGAAATCCTAACAACCGATAACCTGGCTGGGATTTCTGAGTTGTAGGCCAAAAACATCTGTGCTCCCCAGGTTGAGAACCACTGAGCTAAAGCTTCTGCATCACATTCAAAGGCAGGCTCATTGACAGCAACAAGACCATACTTTATTATGATCATCAGATCTGATACAATCCAGGTGGTTGCCAAGCAAAAAGAAATAAAGAAAAAGATAATACAGCACAAGGACAAACAATCCTGCTACACAGAGTAAATCAGTATACATATATACATCAACAACACCTAGAGCATGATGGCTGTTTCCTAAACAAGAACTAATTGCAATAAAATGAATTTCAGACTTCAAGATGGACATTTTGGTTAGATGCACATTCTATATAGAGAATGGACTCTTTTCATACATAATCCACATGCCAGAAGAGTAAGGCATTACCAGAAAGCCTGTTACTACTCATAAAAAGTACGTATATTTGCAACACTTAATTCCTTAAGTAGAAATGCTTTAAATATGCTGGAATACTGGCATGTTCAGAATGAAACATCACTTTAAATTTATTGCAAGATTGTTTATATTCAAATTAATTTGTTAGACATTTGGCTTATATAGTTATATAGATATGAATAGAACATCTCTACATTGTGGTTATTCTTACCTAATGTTTCAACAATTGGTAGCTTTTTGACGATAGCCTGCTTCTTAACCATTCTCATCACACCAAGAGCTAATGTTACTGTCACAACAATAGGCAGTCCCTCAGGGATTGCAGCTACAGCCAAACTGTAATTTTAAAAAGGAAATGTTTCAAAGACTCATTTCAAAGTTGTGGGTACATATGAAACATAGAAAATGTGTTATTTGTATCTCTGCTTCTCAACCTGGTATATATAGCACAGGTAAAAATCTTGAACATTTGGAGCACTGAGTTTAATTGCAATTCTTAACAAGTTAGGCTCCTTCCATCTCCAGGTCCTTCTGTAAATGTGACATAGCATTAACATTGTGTCTTAAAAGTAATGTAGCAAAAGAAAATTTACTGAAGAATATTATTACTATTTTTGACAAATACAGAATCTGAAATGCTTGTCCGGGTTTACTGTCAGCATTACTCTTTTAGGACTTGTAAATCCTGAAAACTTCTCATAAACAGAAACATAGTAAAATAAGCCCTTGAAAAAAGTGGACTTTCAGTTTCTATCAGTGTGGTACACCAACTGGTGAGATGTAACAAGTGTGGAGAACCCAAAATTTGTAGGACTGAGTAAAAACACAGTTTTGCACTCTTTTTTCTATTAAAAAAAAGACCTATGAAATGGCAAAAGAAAAAAATGGTTCACGCAGACTGAGGGCAAGCAACATTATTCTCATTCTGATGCCTCTCTAAGATCGTCTTATGTAATTTTTGTTATGTCCCTTAAAGTCATTTCTTAGTTATGGTGACCTTAAGATGAATCTATCATAATAAGAGATCATCATGACTAAGTTTTCCCAACAGTTTTGCTTATGTAACTGCTGATAGGTTATTTGCAAATACAGTTTAAGCTGATTCTTTAAAAAAAGTTTTGCCAGAAATCTATATTGAGAAACAAACCAGCTACTGTAAGGAAGCTAGGATATGTTTTAAAAGGTTAAGGGAAGTAGAACTGAAACATTCCTCACATTGACCACAAGCATTCAGGAATGAATATTTAGCACAGCCTTAGTTTATTGGTATGCCCATATCAATCACACTAAAATCAAAAGCCAAACAGAATTAGTATATTTTATGAATAGGAATCCCATGTATATATCCAATATATTACAGAAATATCATAATCTGCTAGGTGGAGATATACGAATGTGGGAATTCCACATATAAGCAATCTGTGGCATTTCCAGTTAAGAAGATTGTACTGTATTGTATTTATTTCTTGTCTCACTTTTCTTACATAGGAACTTAAGATGGTTAATAATAAATATGACAAAATGCAAATTAAAACAATGTAAATGCATTAAAATATAAATGTAATTTAAAAACATTTAACATTAAACATTAAAATATTAACATGCATTAAAATTCCAACCCTATCCCAAAATCCCAAGCATGCAATCCACAGTTGTCCACCTCTCATCAATAAACAGGAGGATAAAGAAAATCCATAAGGATAGCTGCCAAAACTAAATATAAGGAAACAAAAACTAAGGAGCAGCCAATATAATCAGCAGAAAACAGGAAACGCATCTCCAGGCAATCAATGGTGAATTGTGCATTAATAAATGGCCCAATTTGTTTCTATGGTTTCAAAGGTCTTCTTCGGGACTGTGGAAAATTTTAAGAGTAAATAATTTCTTGGAATATGATTCTGCAACAGAATTTAGATTTTGGGTTACAGAAGAGATTATTGATGACAGAATTCTGACAAGGAAAGATAATGGATTTTGAAATTAACATATTCGGTCTACGGAAGCCAAAATGAGGATCATAGCCTCATCCTACTCTTGTAATTTCTTACAGGTCCCTTTTCCTGGTACTTGAATGTTATTTTTTTAAAGCCTTCCCCTCGCCCTCCTGATCCTCTGCTGACACATACACAAAAAACTATCTTTGCCCTTAGCTCCCATTATTTTTTTCTGTGTCTCATAAATGGTGTGTATCAACTCCACAAATTTATGAAGTGAAAATTCAAACATTATTTATAGGACATAGGCAACATACAAATGTAATGAAGATTTTATAGACTTGAAAAATATGTTTTGTTTTATTATATATTGTCTCCCTTTTTCCGGTTTTATAGAAGAAGGCATTTGAAAGTATATACAGCTAAAAAGCAGAACAAAAGGACGGCCTTTTTATTAATAAATCATTCCCCTGAGCAATGTTTTCTGCTGCTGAACTGAATATACAGACAATATTGGGTCATACAGATCAGTTTTTCTGATTTTGTATAACGTGAATTTGAACTATACTGAAAAATGCTGAAGGAACATGCTTAATAAGGTGAAATATTCTGCCAGAGCATGAGATGTTTAAGCTTCCTCTCTATTTCTAAGGCAGCTTCTGTTAGTGAATATCTGTGTTATATGGAAGGCAGCATGGAGAAGACCAAAAAAGATCTTATGACAAAAGAGGGACATGGTGCAATAAACCACTGTCAAAAGCAACTTCACTGTTAAGATGCCACAAAGACCTCTTTGTGAATCTAGAAGTGGGGCAGCTGTTACTTTTAAAGCTGAATAAAATGACTATTATTTATTTACAGCACCAGATAGACAGCTGGACCTTTATTATCCAGACACTTATAATTTGATACCTATAGGGGTAAAATGACCCAGCATAGAAAATACCTTCCTGCTTAATGGCATAATAATACTTGAACTTGTTTCAGATTTTATGACATGGAAGTGTGTTCCTGCCGCCCTGCTGTTCTACAGTTTATGTATCCTATATGCAATACTGTTGAAGAGTAAAAAGAAAAAAAAGGAATCTCAGTTTTACAATTTTTAAGTAGATGGAACTACCACTCTGCAACAATTACATTTATTTTGGCAGCCAGCCCCTCTACTAGCACATTCCATTTTATGAGAAATTAACACAAATTGTGGGAATTTCTATTTGCCTGTTGACAACATCTACACATATTATATCACAAAACAATCTCACCTCACACCTATGGTAAACATATCCAGGATATGCTTTCCTTGTAGCCAGCCAACCAACATGATTATGCCTATAATAAAAGCAGATTTAACATTAAAAGGCCAATCCTTGTTCAAATGTCCACACACTTCCCACAGTCAGTTAGACTATCCCAGGATACTAAAGCTCAGTCAATCATCTGCTTTCTTACCAATTATACCAAAGGAATATAAAGAAAGTTGCTTCCCAAGTAGATCCATGCTCCTCTGCAAAGGTGTCTTTGGAGCCTGGATAACATAAAAAATATTCAATAATATTATTGCAAGGCTGTAAGGTTTTACTAATCTTACTGATTTGTCAATTTTGTATTATTTTTCTGTAGTGCTCTGCAACAGAGTGGCACAATGACCCATCTAAAAATCATACTGCATTTTTAAAAATTACACTATGTATCAGTTGTCTGTGAATCAAAGGGCAGGCTAAAAATGTTATGATTGCTACAGATTAAGCTCAGCAGCAGGCAACAACTTGAGAAATATTGTAGTCTTCTGTAACAATTGGGACTTATGGCACCTTAAAAGACAACTTTTATTTAGTATAAGTTCTCATGGACTTGAGTCCACTTCACCAGATACATACCTAAATTCTTATTAATGTGCCCTAAAATGCAATACAATTTCTATAAAGATTTCTACATTACACTTACTTATGTTTCCATATGCAAACAATGAAAAATATTTAGTATATTTAAGAACTTAGTATCAAAGTAGAGTCTAATTTCAAGTTACTAAAGCATGCAAAATCATCATAGGAAACGGTAATGTTTACGTTGCTCTTTCACAAATAACAACTTACTTCTTCTGCTTGCATCATCTTGAAAACTTCCCCAAATTCAGAGTTTTCTCCAGTTCCAATCACAATCCCCTACAAAATGAAAATGTAAGCAATTCAAAATTTAAGAAAAGGGGGATTGAATTAGAGATTTTAATTTTTCATAGCTGTGAAAGGTAATATAAAGTATGGTGAGCTGACTTCAGTTGTTCTTTAAAAACACATGGTCCATCGATATTTTAAATGTGTAAAGTTCTCTGAACAGTTAGAATGACTAATCTATGTTAAATGAGAAATGTTAAAATTTCCAGCAACCACAAAAAAACAGCCTGTAGACCAATTTATAGCCTCTAGCTAGCTCTAGTATGTGGAAAATATACTATTATTTGCAATGACCATAAAATACATTTAAAGATTAGATTTCCATAGTTTTAAAGTCACAATTTGCTTCAATTCCATTCATTTTGATATATATACTCTAACTTTGCATCTGTAATGCAGCAATCAGAATTCTTTGCAGCTAATCCTTGTTTTACTATTATCTGATAGAAAATACCTTTGCCTTCCCACATCGAACCAGTGTCCCCATGAAAGCAATATTGCTTCTTGAAGTAAGGTCTCCATTGGTAGCAGCTGATTGTGGTGAAGTGCATTTAGAGCAAGGAGTTGTTTCACCCGTCAAGCTAGACTCATCAATAGAAAGATCCACAGCCTTTGAAAGCAAAAGATAACAACATTGAATTTATCACATTATGATCATCTTAAGACTCTCTCCAAAGGGGAAAATGGACTATACACACTTTGTTTCAATGAAGAATGAATACAAATGTGCACAAAATAGCCAAGATACTTTTGAAAACAAGGAAAGGAAGTTCAAAAGGAATTTACAAACCATGGCAGGAGATGTGATTTCATTGGGACTGTCTAGAGGTGTTCTAATTACGGTATCTATATTCCAGAACTGCCTCTGCACTATAGGTTTAAGCAGCCCACAAGTATTTTCTAATTATAAGAGTATTTACAGGTTTCTAGTGAAATCCTTTTAGTTGCTTTTTCCTAATCAATATTCAGCATAAATGTAAACCATGTAAATTATGAGCAGTACTAAATATGCATTCAGAACTGCATATCCTGTTTTGGGGAGAAAAGCCACTTTTAAAAATTGATTTATCTGTCTATGTAGCAAGACAAAATCAATTTTCAAATTAATTTATAATTCAACCACTTAATATTAAGGGCTTGTTTAAAATTAAGAAAGTATAAACTCTCACACACATTATATTTAAATGGATACAATTATATTTTTCCAATTGTTCCAATTGTTTGATCCAGCAATCCACTTGGCCCTCCTAGCCCTAACTTAATATCTTGCTTTTACACTTTATTATCAGCCCCACCTTTGTAGTGTATTGCACAAGCCCCACCCCGCCCTGTGCTCGGCTATTAGTTGTTGCTGAGCTTATGTTTTTAATGATGTTTTATATGTTTTTATGTGTTTAATTCATTGAAATGAAATTGTATATTAATTTTGTTTTATTGGGCTTGGTCCTCATGTAAGTTGCCATGAGTCACTTTGGGGAGATGGGGTGGGATATAAGAATAAAGTTATTAATTAATATAATTGTATTCACATTTGTTTATATTCTGCCTTTCTTTCAGTAACCTCAATTTGATACAAATGGCTCTCCTCTTCACTTTATACTCAATAATACTATTTGCTAGTTAAGAATGAAAGAGAATGAATGATAGATGTTACAAAATATTAAATGGTTTGTCTTAACTTTAGGCTTTTTCCTTATATACAGTTAAGTGCAAACACTTACAAATTAACTAATATGAGGTCTGTTTTGTACAAAATCAGATCTTCTCTTGGACCAATTTTCCCCCTAAAGTTAATTTTAAATTTATATTTTAAAGAGTGTAACATTCATATTTCAGAGGAAGGAACTTGCAAAATAATCTTTGGGTATTTGCCTAAGAAATTTATTTGAAACTCATACAGTGTAAGGCAACAGGCAACTTGGAAGGCACATACACAAATACAAAGTTCACTCAAGTTACTGCGGTTGTCTGCTGTCTGTTAAACTACTACATTCAAAACATGAACTATGGTTTATTTGGAATTTAATGATTATATACCTCAAAGAGGCGTAGATCAGCAGGAACTCGGTCTCCTACGGACAGGCACACAGTATCACCTGGAACCAAGTCTCTTGCAAGTGTATGTTCCACTCTCCCTTCTCGAACACTGTAGAGAGACAAACATGTTTTGATAAACATATAATACTCTACATTTAATAGCTAACATGAAATAAGATGGATGGAGTGAGTTTAGGCTATTCCACAAGCCAATGGATTCAGATTGCAAGAATAGTGATACCACATAAATATTAGGGAAAACAATGTGTTGTCGAAGGCTTTCATGGCTGGAAACACGGGGTTCTTGTGTGTGTTTCCGGGCTGTATGGCATGTTCCAGAAGTATTCTTTCCTGACATTTCGCCCACATCTATGGCAGGCATCCTCAGAGGTTGTGAGGTATATACCTCACAACCTCTGAGGATGCCTGCCATACCCTGTTTCCCCGAAAATATGACAGTGTCTTACATTAATTTTTGCTCCCAAAGATGTACTAGGTCTTATTTTCAGGTGATGTCTTATTTTTCAATAAAGAAGAATTCACATTGTTGAAAAAAAATGAACATTTATTATATAATGTACAGTAGTTGTCATCACAAACAAACATAACCAGATAAACTGAATCCTATCAAGAATTTCTTGTTAGTACCATTATTTCCATGTACAAAAATCTATAGTATGACTACGTACATATACCAATCCTGCATGCTCTGGTGTTCTGTTTGGTGGGCATGCTTCCAAACAAAAACTTTGCTAGGTCTTACTTTCGGGGGAGGCCTTATATTTAGCAATTCAGCAAAGCCTGTACTAGGTCTTATTTTCAGGGAATGTCTTATTTTCGGGGAAACAGGGTAGATGTGCGTGAAACATCACAAGAGAATACTTCTGGAACATGACCGTACAGCCCGGAAAATGCACAACAACCCATTAGGCAAAACATCTTATTGTAAGAGCTATTTGACAGTGGGCTACACTATAGCTTGTCTTGAAGGGTGGTAAACCTTTGGATGGTTTTAACCAGAGTTTGGATAACAATCTCTCAGTAAAGTTTTTAATTTGCTGTGTGACAGTGGCTGTACTAGATTGTCCTTGAGGTTTGTTACAGCTCTATGATCATATGTGCAAGAATGGCAGATTTCAGGTAGCTTCTGCAGATTTAACAGGGGAATATTTCCTTGTTTTACTGGATTGACATTCTATCTTGAGTCTCTCTGGAAATTACATTCTGAATTCTAGGCATAGACATTATTTCATATATTGATCTCACTTCTCACAGAATGATGTGATCTCAATATTTTTCTTTTACCAATGGGACTTTTAGAGTTAAATCTACTCTATTAAGGGAATGAAGTCCATTTTGGAGGAAAGGACTTACTACAGCAGTAGATTCTTACAGAATAATATTCTGAGGAATTACATTTAGAGCAGATCCAATAAAACTGACATTATTTGTTAATTATGGATAACTGAAACCGCACTGATTTTTGGGGCTCTTATCTAAATGTAACTAAGTCCAACCTAGTGTAAAATACCCATGAGCCAAGAAGTAATTTTCATTTGCAGGACATTATTTACATATAAGGAAACCACAAAAGGTCAGCTCCCTCTTTAAATCTCTGCAGTATTTATAGGCATAGATATTGATACAGATACACATACAATATTTATGAAGTACTTGTCTGCTGACAGGCTTCCAATGCAACATAAAACATTAAAAACAAAAAGCAACACACTATGAAAACATTGAGTACCATACCCTTTTAAAACCATTTTTGACATTCATGGTAATTTCCTTTTCCAGACAGTCCCTGAGTAACAGACAAGATAGGTTGTGTAGGTTTGTTCTTAAGTTGTATGTGTATGCAAGTTGGAACAGATATATTTTTAGATGTAACTCCAGCCATTTTTAGCTTTTGGATAACACAGGAAAGGGTTATCCTGTGCTATATTTGTTTTGTTGTCTGTGCCTCTGTTCAGAAGATTTCCCCTCACTTTCTGTCCCAGGTTCAAATCCCAGGAGCGCCGTGAACTCCCGCTGTTAGCCCCAGCTCCTGCCAACCTAGCAGTTTGAAAACATGCAAATGTGAGTAGATCAATAGGTACCGCTCTGGCAGGAAGGTAACGGCGCTCCATGCAGAAATGCTGGCCACATGACCTGGAGATGCCTATGGACAACGCCGGCTCTTTGGCTTAGAAATGGAGATGAGCCCCAACCCCCAGAGTCGGTCATGACTGGACTTAACGTTAGGGGAAACCTTTACCTTTTTTACCTCTGTCCCTGAGACAATTGTATTTTGAAAATTTTGGTTGTCGTGGAAACAAGGGGTGGTGACAAAGCTTCAGTGGAGACACCTTTTCCCATTGTAACTCTTCTGGGAGTGAACTTCCCTTCCTAGGGGCAGATTTCTCTCAATTCCTGTTGTCTCACCCTCATTTGTAACGAAGAGTCATGTGTAAGTCAGATGTCTGTAATTTGAGGACTGTCTGTATTTTAACAGTGTTACACTTACCATCCCCTCTGTGATTTACAAACACATTCTTAGATGCTAGTAATTACAGAACCACTTTTATTTTTAAAAAACATTTATTCCAAAGATTTTCAACGAAGGGATTCTATTTTACAACTTAATTAAGCACCAAGTTCGCACAACATAGTAAGCTTTGCCAAAAAACTGCAAGACCTGTTATAAACACCATGTTGTACAGTAGTTCCTATTTGTAGTGGAGTGGCTGAACAAACTACCAGGTTTTACACTGTGCTTTGTATATCATTCTGAATTGCTAGCTTTCCCAATGAACCAAAGGAATAATATACAATAATATAAAATGAACTATAGATTGTACCTTTGCTTTACTGGAACAAAGAAAGTAGATTAGCAGCTGCAGCTAGATTTGCATAAGATGAAAATTATAAAGCAAAGCTCTGTAATTTGCTCAACCTCTCCTGCTACATGTAGTCAAGTATCCTGTACCATGATACAGTTTGTCCATAGTAGGCTATGTTTCCCACAGAACTTTGGCTTCTTGTGTCATAGCCCCTCATGCAACTGAGGTGCAAATATATATTATACTGTGTTATTGAGAAGCCATTTTCAGCTAAGTCAAAATGTGAACAATAAGATAAATCATACCAGTGGCATCCTGGAGGTACAAGTTTACTTAACTCTTCAAGAGATTTTTCTGAGCGATATTCCTGCAGGTGCACAAAAATAAAATAATAATAATTTGACTGATATTTATCATCAATTTTCTACTTTTTCTGTATGTTCCCAAGACCTGGAACACGGAAATGATTCTACATGACAAAAACAACATGCAAAAGCCAAATGGATTGACTCTTATCAAAGGCAAAAAAGCTGATTATTATTTTTTCTTGTGAGGAATACAGAACAGTTTTCAACTATGAAATGAAGTCTGAATCTTAGCATACTGTGATAGTAATCTATCCTCAAATCACAGTTATTCTCTATATTTTCAAGCATGAACATAAATAGCCAACTTACAAGCACTGTACATATGTAATGTTTGTATATCCAAATCTACCCACCAATCTATCACTTTTTCAGACTATTTCAGTAATATGAGGAATAAACTGCTCTTATATATGCTCATCCTAAAGGGAAGTGAACTAGCTATTATGCTTCTACCATGCACTGACAATTTCTTAATTAATTAGAATGCTTATTATGGTATTAAAATATTATAACAAACACAGGAAGATTAGATCAAGAAAGTCTCTAGAACAGGCATGGGAAAACTTTGGCCCTCCAGGTGTTTTGGATTTCAACTCCCAGAAATCCCAGCCAGCTTGCCAGCTTTTAGAAACGGTGGGAGTTGAAATACAAAACAACTGGAATGCCGAGGTTTGCCCATACACATCATTCAATGATGGGTCCCGGCATGTTATTGTGTGAGTCACACAATTAGGTTCTTTCTTCAAACTTTTCAGGGCTTCTCCTTATCTTGGAGAGCTCTATGGATAATTTATATAATTGCATGGCCATTTTGAGAGACAGGCACCTTCCAACATTATTGCTGTTGTTGTGTGCCTTCAAGTCATTTCCAACACATTGCCTATATATTAAACATGAGTGAATAAAATATAGGTTACTTGAATGCAAATGCTGTATGTATGCATGTGCCTTCTAGTCACCTGACTCATAGTCACCTCATTAATTTTTCTTACAGTTTTTAAAGAAAATAACACTGGTATGCCAGGTCCTTCCTCTGAAATACAGCCTAGAGCACCTGATATTTCCTGGTGGTTGGGACCCATCCAAATACTAACCAGTACAGTCCCTTGCTTAGCTTCCAAGATCAGCCAGGATTTGGTGCTTTTCAGGTCTTTAGTCCTCATGGTTAATTACTAGTCTTGTGCATTCGGGATAAACCTTAATCTGTTTTGTGTCTCAGCTTTCGGTGGGAGGTCTTGATCAGTTTCTTTTTCAAATTGTTAATATGGTTACCAGTTGGTAAATACAGCTTTTCTAAAACAGCTTATGCCTAGGATAAAGTGAGTTAAACATTCTTACCTGAACAAAGGCAACTGTAACAACAATAACTATTGCCTGTAAAAAAAAACACACACACACATGGTTGAACTGATTTTCTAATTGTTGAGTTAAATACACAGGTGACATTCAGGCGTATTGTTTTAATCAATGCATGCAAATTATTTCAACTATTTTTTCATACTAAGGATACATCTACATTGTAGAATTAATGCAGCTTGATGCCACTTTAACTGTCATGGCTCAAATCTATGGAATCCTGGGAGTTGTAGTTTAGAGGTATCAAACTGCATTAATTCTACCATAGATGCATCCTATGATTATGGTTGTCAAACTAACCGTCAAAAGTTATACTTAAGATGACACAAAGTGAAGGTCCAAACCACATATATATGTACTTAGATCATTATATATTATGGAGAATTAAGCAAGAAAATCACTACATAGAATAAAAATAATATAATAATCAAGTACAGTAGCTTTGAAAATGTTGCAGCCTATGTGGTTCCATGCCATCAACAGCGATAAGTCTCCCCTATGGTTCAACAAAGCATGTAAGTTTACTCCAGTTAAGAAATAGTCTCTGACAGATCCAATTGACATCAATTATGTTGTCATGCTAGTTGTGAAAAACTGTTTGCTCCCTAAAGGCTTTGGGACTGAACTAGTTTCACACAAATCTTCACACATATATGGTTTTATTCTACCTGGGTTTCTCTGCTTAATATGTGTTTAGCCTCGAACAGTAATTTTTATGGTTTACATCTTTTTAACTAGTCAGGTTTCATTGTATAGTAGGCGGGATTTAAATATTTCTATACTTTATTTAGCTCTTTAAAAATGGTGGTAGATAATATTCCGCCAGTCTTTCAGTCATAAAAGTTATTTTATTCAACAACAAAAAATGAAGAATATATTTTTATTTTATTTAATAAAATACCAATTAAGGCTGTAATTCAGTGGTCTGTGAGATAGCAATCCAGAAGCTCCAGAACTGATCAGTTCTGCCTAGATCAGTCTGTGAGTCCCCAGGTATTTTGGCTTACAACTCCCAGAAATTGTAGCCAGTTTACCTGCTGTTAGGATTTCTCGGAGTTAAAGGCCAAAACATCTGGAGACCCACAGGTTGAGAACCACTGGCCTAGATGAAGTCAAAGAATGTGAGTTTGGGGAGAGATCTTCCCCACATTAAAAAAAATGCAAGCTGGGCTTTTTCTTCTCTGCCCCTCAGAGAAATTCCCAATAATCTCTCTTTGACATCAGAACTCAAAAAGTATAGGTGTATTAGGGATATAGTAGTGGGTGCACTGAAATAGCTATGAATACGAAGGATCCATAGCTCTCCTAATCTCTAAACTGCCTGGAAATTAATTCCAACTTTGGTATAAGAGCAGATTAATTCTCTTCCAAGTATTTTGGCTAAAAGAAGAAAAATAAAGCAGATACTGAAGGAAGAAAATAGCCTACTCCCACTCCTCCCTCACTGAATAACATCACTGTGTAGGAACAGAGAGCACTGTCTGTAAGACTCTTAATAGGGGTACTTTTAAGAGATTTCCTTAGTATCTGCATCATTGATTAGGAATACAGCACCCCTCCAAATGTTGTTGGGCTACATCTCCTAACAGCATGATCCCGCATAACCATTGGTAAGGAACGCTAGTAGTTACAATTCAATATAACATATGGATAGCCACACATTTCCCACCGTGACCTTAATGAAAACAACAAACCGGTGCTTCAACCAACTAGTACAGTACTCTAGAAATTTCAGTGGAGCAGTAGAGATAAGCCAAATAAATTATATTCACATTTTGCCTGTATCTGTACAGCAATTTAAACTCTTCTGTATACTTTTCAAGAATATATACTTTACATTTATAAATCAAGTCTCTGCTGGGAAATTAGCAGCATGAAGTGTGGTTTAGGTAGGAAATCTAGGCATAACTTTTAGGTTTCAAAAGATTAACACTGTAAAAGTATTTGAATAATCCTGGATTAGTATCAGACAGTGAAAAGCCTGGTTACAAATGTCCCTTCGGATGTTTAGCACTTGAAACAGGTGCAAATCTACTCATCTGAAATTCAAAGTATTCTGGTCTGCACTTCTTTGTAGTTAACATCATTTATCCACTCTTACAGAGTGACACACCATGGTTGCTGATACACAATGGGTGCCAACAGGATGGTTCAAGAATCAGAGTTTGGTCAATAACTTAACCAAGCAAATAGGTTTTAATCACAAGTTCTACACTTCTTAAAATTCTGTTTAAACTGCCATTGTTACAAATCTTTCCATTCAACTGGAAACCATGTAACTAAACAGAGCCTTAAATTACTTTGGATTTACACAGGACAATCAGTTATGTTTCTGGGAGAAAGAAGAGAACAAATAATATGAGCATTGTTTTCAGTTTCTTTTTTGGCTTCTAGCCCAGTAAAAATACTGCAAAGAAAACTGTAGAAGAAAAAGGAATAAAGTTACCAGTGCAGAAGCATGGAAAATAATTTCCTAAAGCCTTTTCTCATCAAGATATTTCAACATGTAAGGTATCAAGAGATTATAAGACCTTCTGGAATAGACAGTATTTATTTACCATGTCCTGAATCTTTGCCAGAATAAGCTCTTGTTCAAGCCAAGCAGTCCATCCTATCCAAATTAGTAGATGTACATGGTTATAATACCTAATCTACCAGCTCTCTTTAGTGTAAGACGCAAGAAGGAATCTGCATTGTGGATGTAGGCCAAAAGCCTTGGCAGCAGAAATGCCAAGAAAAGGGGTTCTTTTTCTAAACAATTATGATTTTCAGGAAATGTTGGGGGCAAATGTCGTGTCCTTTACAGCAGGCCTATTCGACTTGCAGCCCCTCAGGTGTTTGGGACTTCAGCTCCCAGAATTCCTGCCCATTAGCAAGCTGGCTAGAATTTCTGTGAGTTGGGGGCCCAAACACCTGGAGGGCCACAGGTTGGAGAGGCCTGCTTTACAGAATGTTTTTTGTTCTTCTAGGAACATAAAATTAATTGTGTCTAACTTCATTTGGCATAATTACCATGTTTGGAATATTTTATAATAATAGAAATAGAAATAATTTTGAGGAAGTGATGAGCACATTGTCTCAAATATTCTTTTTAAGAGAAAATATTCCATCATCAATTTCTTCAGTTTCTCCAGGGGAAAAAAAAGAAAAAAATAATCAGGCAGAATATTTTTTTCTGAATTTTTTGGGGTTTTTTCCTGGACTTTCAAATCTCTACTTAGTGGTAAAAAGGATCTCATGGTAATCAAACATATTGTACTCATTAAAGTAATATTTGTTTCCCAAGTAAGCAGAGATACCAGAAGGTGAAAATGACAAGCTCTTTAAAACCCCAAAAAGCAAAGTTGGCTATTCTTTTATTATCCAGCCAGAGGTCAAAATGGGGACTAGACAAAGAAGGATAATCCATTTTATTGGGAGGTGGGGGTGAAGGGGGAGAACAATTTCTCCCCCTCTTCTGGGAAACCAAGGTTGTTGGGGTGATATGGACCTAGATATAAAGAGAAATGCTAATCATAAGTCTTTACGTTAAAACAAATGTTATAATCTTACCACAGTGATACTGACGGCATCATCAAACTGATGCATTATAACACTGATGACTGCGGAAGCCAGGAGAAGCATAATAAGAGGGTTTTTAAACTGCAAATTAAAAGAACATATATCAAGAACTTGTCTGAGTAATAATGATATAACAACAATAACAAGCCTTTAACTAATCTGAATAAATGAAGTATATTCTAGAGAAAGGCATACTGAAAAATATAGCTTTCAGTCCCTAATGTCTTAAGAGTGAAAGCCTATAACTGGCACAGATATGAACTATGGATGTAAATCATTTGTTTGCTTCTTACATTCATAAAAAAATTAAAACATTTTCTCACTGCAAGACTTCTGTTCATTTTTCAAAGATTTTTGAGATTTTGAGATCTTTTTGCAAAAACTTGATTTGCACATAACTATTTCTTTGTATGGAAGTTGCCTTTTTGTTATTGTAAAAGTCCAGCGTATTTTCTGGAAAATGTATTGTTTTCTGCTTCAAAACAGGTTTTTGCAAGTCCCAAAATGAGAACAAATTAGCAGTGATTGATAGTTTTTTTGACATGGTGTCTCAATGTGATAAGAAATATTATGAAAGACAAGAAAAATTGCAAATATCTTTACATCTCTAGCATAAACTGTGCTTATAGTGAAAGATGGCTGAATTTAAGAGGTTTAACAACATTGTACTATACTTGAGTTATTAAGAAACAACAAATTTCCAACAAATCTTAATAAAAATGGAAATTTGATTTTCAAAATACAGAAACGAAATACTTCCAATATTATTGGCAGCATAACCATAGCCATTCTTTAAACAAAGATCAAATAGAACAATTGTATGGGAAGTCTACACAGACATTGAAAACACAAAATGTCTATAAAGATCAATACAACAGAGTCTGACTTCTCCAACACTCGCTTATCCAACGTTCTGGATTATCCAACGCATTTTTGTAGTTGATGTTTTCAATAAATCGTGATATTTTGGTGCTAAATTCGTAAATACAGTAATTACTACATAGCATTATTTCGAATTGAACTACTTTTCTCTGTCAAATTTGCTGTATAACATGATGTTTTGGTGCTTAATTTGTAAAATCATAACCTAATTTGATGTTTAATAGGCTTTTCCTTAATCCCTCCTTATTATCCAACATATTTGCTTATCCAACGTTCTGCCGGCCTGTTTATGTTGGATAAGTGAGACTCTACTGTATTCCAAAATGGCACATTTTGACAAGTCATAAACGTTAGATTCTAAACAGGCAATCCCCCCATGAACTGGATGCTATCATTAAGCTCTCAGCATCTCTGGGAAACCTGAGTTTGCACTGTGTTAGTCTTCCATCATGAGAAGCAAAACCAAATCCACAACCAAAGCACCAATTACAGGAGTGCTCCTATAACACACAGAATAACATCACAGTGACTGAAAAGCTATATAAATTCAGCATTTTAATCTGAAAACTACAGTGCCTCAGAATTTGAAACAAATTATAGATCACTGTTATTAAAACAGGATTAAAAGTACTTAAAAACATAATTAAATCATACCATAGCTTCAAATAGTACATCACTTACATACACACATCAGTTCCATAATAAAAGATTACAATTTAAAAGTTTGCCTAAATAAAAACATCTTCACCTGATAGCTGAAAAAGAGCAGGAAGGGAGCCAACCAAATCTCCCATGAAATGGAGTTCAGGAGCAGCCAAGATAAGGCTCATTCCCAAGTCCTCACGAACCACATCTGTGAAGGTGGTGGGACAGAGAGAAGGCCCTAATAGGCACACTGTTTATTTAATTAAATAGTCTTATAGTCTGGATAGCTGTTTAGGGGTTCAAATGGCCAAAACAACACCTTTAATTCTGCCCAGAAATGGAGCAGTATTCAATGCAGCAACATCAGGGCAGTCACATGATCTGTGTAGCCAGTCTCTTGTCAAAAGCCTGGCCACAGCATTTTGGACCCACTGAAGTTTCGAAACAGTTTCCAGAGGAAACCCCACACAGAGAACATTATAGTAATCCAAACAGGATGTAATCAAGGCACATCTCATCGTAATCAGAATTTACTCCTTAAACAGGAACAGCTGGAACAATAGCTTGAACTATACTGCATTCTGGTCAAGCCAAAACCTCAGCATCTGGGCTCAGATCTGAGTCCAAGAGCACATCCAAGTTGTAAACCTGAGATTTCAGGAAGAGTGTAACATCATCCAAAAATCCCTATTCTCTCCACGTCCTCAGCCTTCCAACTGACCCAAAGCATTTCTGTCTTGTCTGGATTAAGTTTCAATTTGTTTACACTCCTGCAGTGCATTACTAACAACAGACCTTTGTTTAATACAGAAACATCTTGTTTATTACTGAACCCCAGAACTCCAGATGACATCTCTAGCAATTTGATGTATTTATTAAACAGCATGAGAGATATTCAACTTTTACCAACACTTTTTGCACTGATTTATAAAAGCTTTCCTAAGGGAAAAGAGGCACTTACCTGAGAAATGTATTTTTTCCACAATGGTTCTTCTTCACTAATATCAAACTCATTCCATCCATGAAAAGCCCGTCTATGACAGACTTCACAATTTTTCAAGCCATTCTGAAGGTCAGCCTATAAGCATTTGAACAATGAAGTGCTTTTTACTATTCCGCATATGCAAAACAAGGAATTTATTTCACTGCAATTAAATCTAAAAAGACCAATGAAGCCAAGTCCATTATATTTCCCTATTATTTCTGGCTTAAACAACTTTTTATAGCTATGAAATTAGATTATTTACATTTCAAGAGTCTGGATGACACAGCAGGAATTCTGTTATTAGATCAAAAACTGAGGACTACATTGCTGAATTTTTCAAAAGTTGATTAATATTTTCTCCAACTGAAAAAGGTACTGTGCTACAGTAGAGTTCCGGTTAACTGACTTCCAGTTATCCGACCTACCGTATTATCCGACGTGCCAGGCCGACCCTTTGGAGAAGCTCAGTGCGTGTTGCTAGGCAGAAACGAGCACGGAGCTTTCTTAAACCGAGTGCTCACCAGAGGGACAAGGCTCGTTCCTCTGGCAAGCACTAGGCCCTTTGGGGGAGCCCCGTGCACGTTGCTAGGCAGCAACACGCATGGGGCTTCCTTAAACCGAGTGCTTGCAGGAGAGACGTGACCCTTCCCTCCGGCAAGCACCCAGCTTGCCAGGAAGAATAACAGGGCCTCCCTATTATCCAACAGTTCCAGTTATCCGACATTCAGCCCCCCTGTTTATGTAGAATAACCAGAACTCTACTGTATTTGGCATCTAGGTACATGAATGGCCATCTTTCCCCATACGTGAAGTCATTTGCAGATGCCTTTTTCTGCATGCAGTGAATATTTTTTCATTAGTAAACAGACTTCCTGAATATTTGGTAACTGCTATACTACAGATAATATTAAGTTCAACACAACTTCATATCTTTGCCTTATTATTTTATTTTAAATTTTATTTTTAAATGCTACTGGAGAAATAAACAATAATTTGCCAAAAGAATCCCCAAAACAAAACAAAAAAAGCCAACAAAATGTAAAGAACTGTGGAATACATTATGCAGTTACCTGAATACTTCCTTACATTTAATTATGCATTCTCTTAAGAAGCATTATTATGATACAAAGTAGACAAATGTTTTAAGGTGCACTTGGACAAAGAAAAATGAATTTCTCAAAAACTAAGCTTAAAAACATTTACTATATTTTCCATTGATATCTCATCTTTCTCCCAATAATGGGACTCAATCCAGCTAACAAGTATTTAAAAAGTATTTTAAAATAATACACAAGTGTGAGTAAAAGTACAGATATAAGATTTTAAAAGCAATTAAACAATTTATAAAGCTAAAACATAAGACATTAAAATATTCAATAAAAGACTATATACATAAATAGTACGACACAGCATAAAAAGTGGTTTGTAAAAGCATGATGGCATAAAATCTTATGACTTTTTGACAGAAGGAGAGTCCTTAAGGATGGGGGCATCCTGGTCTCTGGAGGAATTGCCAAAGTCAGAAAGCCGCCACTCAGTAGGCCATCTTTCCAGAAAGTGAGCCTGGGAAAGTGGAGGGACAGAGAGAAAGGCCTGATGGACTCATAAGGGGGGATGCGATTCTGCACAACACCCTGGACCCAACCTCTCCTTGAACAAGACTCTATTCCAGAATTTTATTCCTGATAGTAATTCCTTAACTGGAGACATATTGTTTGGCACACTGAAAAGGAAATATTAAGTCAGTCTCTTGGAGAAAGCCACTGCAACTACTTTGGCAAGAATGAAATCCTTTTCGAACAAAACCAAAACTGCCTCTAATATTTACATACTATGTTAATAGTTTGTCTAAATATGCACTAATCCACCATCAATACAATATAAAATGAAGTTATTCAAGAAAGCCCCCAGCAAGTCTGAACAGATTAATAATAATGGTAAAAAAAAGGTTGGTTAGCAGTAGGACAGACCTTTAGATTAAGCAAATAATTAAGAATGTTAAGGAAATGCTATATTAAAACATCCGAAGTTATAACTCACCTGAAGAATGCTTGCAACTTCATTGACTGGTAATTCACTTGCTTTTTTTGAAGCCAGTACAGGAATCATTATTTCATTGTCATCATTAGGCAACTTTTGAAAACGTGCAACCTAAAAACGAAGGAGCTAAACAGATCACTGCACTGCCCATTCTCCCCCAAATCAACCATTTTTAAAAATTACCCAAAATAAAAGTGATTGCCATTTATGTTCACCTTTGAGTGCATGCCAATTGCTGGATCCATTTCTCCAGAGTAATAAAAATTATCCCTCAAAGAAATTGTGCGACTTACCAGAATACATATTCCATTATTTTTTTAAAATACAATATTTATTATGTAAGGCATTACTACAGCAATAAAAAGCAGATATTTCAATTAACAGAACCTAAATATTATCTACCTACGTATTTATCCATCTATAGCAGTGGCTCTCAACCTGAGAGTCCCCAGGTGTTTTGGCCTACAACTTCCAGAAATCCCAGTCAGTTTACCAGCTGTTAGGATTTCTAGGAGCTGAAGGCCAAAATATCTGGGGACCCACAGGCTGAGAACCACTGATCTATAAGGCAGTTTTACACAGAAACATAGATATACATACACATACACCCACAGTTCTTTTGTTCATTATCGTAAAATAAGGAAACACATTCAAAACAGTAAACTGGTACAATTCTCTCTTTCTATGCCAGTGGTTCTCAACCTGGGGACCCGAGATGTTTTTGGCCTTCAACTGGCTGGGATTTCTGGGCGTTGTAGGCCAAAAACATCTGGGAACCCCAGATTGAGAACCACTATTCTATGCTGTCTTCTCCTGCTTTCATTACGTTGTCCTTTTACCAGCTCAAACATAAAACAGAGTTTTAAATTAGTATAAAAATCTATGTATAATAAGAAGCAAGGCGAATATATGAGTTTCCAAATAATATGAGGCAATCATATAAGATACATTCTTATCACATAAGCATCCTTTTAAGCAGAAAGATTTCTACTTTACTCAATAACATACTAAATTGATGAAAAGATACTCCAGTACACACTGAGAATGTTCATGGGAGGAGGGGTTGTTTTTTGTTTTAAAGCTGACCAAACCTTCTGTTCTTTTTCAAATGTCTGATTACTCCATAGACACTTACTAGCAGATTATGTAGCAGACAGCTCAGGAAAGCAAAATGGATTTAAGGCTCAAAAAGATACCAAATCTTAAAGCAACATGTGGTCATACTAATGAAGGATGTGCTACACAAGTATGCAAAACTGCATCAAGCTAATTAAACAAGAAAAGCATCAGAATTTGTAGACAATAATACTATTTGAAAGGGCTCCTGTGTAATATCTTTTTAAAAGCAAATTTAAAATTGAATTTCAGATTCATCCATGGTCTCCAAGGAAATTACCTATTTTTCCTTCTCTCTAGTTGCCTTGTTAGCAAATGTATTAAATCTTCTACTACTATCATGCATTGGTATGAAGCTATGAAGCACATTCATTTCCCCAAGGGGCTTATAAGAATAGTGATGGGGGGACGGGATGGACGTGCGACAGACACATAACTTTGCAACAAAGAGATAAAGACCGCAAGTATAAATGAACGCTTCAAAGAGATTGTTACATCTTCATTAGTCAGTCATTGATGCTATATTAATAGGTGGTCTACATTGTGTCCCATTTCAAATTTGTATAATTGTCACTTGTACAAATCTACTCTCTCTTTAAATGCAATATACAAGGAACCGAGAATGTTTTCCTATTCATCAGAAATCCCTGGGTTCTTGCCATCCAATGTGGAAAATATCACTCAAGTACTTTTAAGGAATACATTTTTACTATTAATAGGTAACAGAGTTACAGGGCTTCAAATCCACGATCTTGTTATATTCCTTGTTAGCAACACTGTCAAGTAAGGCAGAATTGTACTCATATTTCAGAACACAGTGAAATGTAATGATAACCGCTTGTCAAAAATCTCAAATTTATTTTTTAAAAAGCAAGAATCAGAGCAGGGAAGTCTCCTCAGAACTATGAGAAAATTTATCAGCCATTATCCAGGTTAGAATTAATTCACTGTTAAAATGAAACAAAAGTTTGGATATGAGTACAGTAGAGTCTCATTTATCCAACATTCACTTATCCAAAGTTCTGGATTATCCAACGCATTGTAGTCAATGTTTTCAATACATCGTGATATTTTGGTGCTAAATTCGTATATACAGTAATTACTACATAGCATTACTGCGTACTGAACTACTTTTTCTGTCAAATTTGTTTTATAACATGATGTTTTGGTTCTTAATTTGTAAAATCATAACCTAATTTGATATTTAATAGGCTTTTTCTTAATCCCTCATTATCCAACATATTCGCTTATCCAACATTCTGCCGGCCCGTTTATGTTGGATAAGTGAGACTCTACTGTAAGAGAAAATGGAAGGAAATAATGCACAGGCCAGTAAAATATATACAATGCTAATAGAGGCCGACAGGTATACAATACGGGACTTGAAAAGTTTGTGGGAATCAGAGTTACAAATTACAGAACATGATATGAGACAAGTGGTAGAGACAATAGGAATGACAAGGAATACAAAAGTAAGAGAAATGAGGAGGAAAATATGACATAAATGGTATCGTACACCCTGTCAATTAGCATATTATTATAAAATGGGGAGCAGCCAGTGCTGGCATGGATGTCAACAGAAAGGGCGATTTATGCACATGATGTGGGAATGCAAACAGGTACAATACTTCTGGCAGACTATACAAAATGTGTCAAACCAAATATTAGGAACTGATTGGGTTATAACAAAAGAAATGGTGGTCTTAGTACAAAGAGAGGGAATGGGAAATTACAGGGAAATAAAGGAAGCAATAATTGAGTGCACACAAGCGGTGATAGTACTGTATTGGGATGAAAAGATAAATCAAAGTGGACAGTAAACAAATGGTATCAGTATATGGTGGACAAAATGGAATTTGAAATTATGGATGTAAAATTAAATGATCCAAAAGGTAATGAAAATAGAATGCAAGAAGTTGAAGAAAAATGGAATTGGTTCAAGAATTATATTATGAATAAGTCTAGAGATCATGCCATAAGGAATAGGATACAAATGTTATATAGTATGTAAATCTAGAAGGATTGTCTCAAACAGGATTAATATGTAAAAGAGGAGGGAACTGTAAATGTTATGGATGTGTATGTCTTAAAATAATTTTAAAAAACTAAAAAAAACTAAACAAATCTTCCCTCCTATGGTCTCTCATCATAGACTATGCTAACAAGGTTTGGTGTGAATGTAGAGCAAAAAACATCTGGATGAATCAGTTATGAACCACTATCACTGATGCGAGAAGGTAGCATCCAACTGTTATCTTTCAGTACTCAAATAAACCCAGATTCGTAATAGCCCCATTAAGCCAATTCCTCCCTTTCCTGATATTTACCTAGAAAATGTTTTGTGGTGTAATATCATATCCAAGACACTAACCTAGATCTAAATCTCTTAAAGTCAAGTAAAGTTGACACTCTATAACCAAAGATTCTGCAGTCATAGATCCCACCATCAACAACTTGCAAATACTGTATTCAGAAACACAATTCCAAAAAGCAAAACTTGTCTCTGCCATTTTATATAAAGGACACCATTTTACTATGCTATTCTGGCATTCATGGATGCTGGTCTCCATGGAGGGCACTGGAACCATACCTCATCAGAAACCAAAGGCTCACTAAATGGCATTTAATATACACGGGCCCTAGATTAGAGCAGTAGGTTTGTGTCTCAAACATCAGTAGACATTTGCAGATACCAAATATTTTCACATATCTCTTTCAATACACAAAGAAAAACTGTACCACCGAACTGATTATTTTGTTTCCCTTTTTCTTTTTTGCTATAAGGGCACTGTTAGAATGTCTCTTATGAAATACTGAGAAGTTGGCAAAATAGATGTATATCTTTTAGTACTAGGATAATAACTGGTGCCATACTTTAGACATGTCTATTATGTTTCTTGCAGGAGATAGCTATAAGTAAAAATGATACTAAAATGATTTGTGGGTAATAACAGCTATCGATTTCCATCCATTATTGTAACCTGCTATACCAAACCAGAAAGAAGAGAGAAAAACTAAATTAAAAATGAAAGTAATATCTATTTCAGGTGCTACTTTGCTATTAATAAACTTAAATGTGCATTATTTTACACTGGTCCTTCAAATCATTTGGCCAAAGCTGAGCATCTATTCAGGTGACAGGAACAACCTTTACCTTGCAACTTTCTCACTTGCCAGCTGTGTCAATATATTTTCTAAATCTGTGTCCCTCACAACTTCTGCCATTCTTGATCACTGAACAAGTTTGCTGAAGCTGACAAGAGTTTAACACACCTAGAGGGACCTGATTTTGGAAAGTGCATTATATATTCATGAGATTATACATGTAAAATTAAAGTGACACATTTTTCTCAGATTCCTGTATTTCAACATTCTCTGCCTAGCAGAAGTAGTTCTACTTTCAGCATTACAGAACTAACAGGGAAAGCTCCTTGTCAATAAATCTGTCCTCCTAATCCCAGTATCATTTGGTGTGCTACAGTACACAACATAAAAATGGTTGCTAATTCTCCTTAATAACAATACTGACTGACACTTTTAATAATGATTTTGAATGGCACATACCATGACTCTTTAAACATACAACTGGATTATGGATGTCAAAACAAATCACTTATATCAATATGTAAAGTACACATTTCTCTTCTAAGAAATCATGGTTTGTTAATCTAATACATGTCACATCCTCAACCTATGGTTTGGTGTCTGTTTACAGACTCTGATTTGTTTAAAGTATGGCTATGCCTGTTAACTTAGGCAGAATTCCTACTAAATGAAATGTAACTTATTGCTAGACCACATGTGTCAAATTCAAGACCTAGGCCCCGAATCTGGCCCACCATGTGGTCCTCCAGATGCTGGACTACAACTCTTGCATTCCTCATAATTAGACATCATGATTACAAGTTGATGTTGTGGTACAGTAACATCTGGAAGGCTGCAGTTTCTTCTGTTTAGTCAGGACAGTTGGGACTAAATTTAGATGCAAGGTTAGTGGATATGATGTCTAAAATGTCCTTTAACCTCTTCCCCAACCTCAGAACCATAAGTGCTGTTTGACTGAAATTCCCATTCTACATGGTGGATAATCAAAAGTGATGGGAGTTATTGTTCAATAAAATCTTGGGATCCGAACTGAGTAAAAACCAAAGTGCACCACCCACTACATAAAAAACAGTTGGCCCTCTTATCCAGAGATTCTCCATCCATTTATTGGCCCTTTGAAAGCAACTTTAAGGCTGATGTGGCCCTCAATGAAAATGAATTTGACACCCCTGTACTAGACAGTGTACATATCGCTACAGTGTAGACCTTCGCTATACAACAGCATCTTCCACGGTTTTAAAAACCAAAGACAGCTGCCGTATAGGGTTGTTACTTTCATTGCACAGTCCTGTTGTAAAAAGCTACGTTGTTCTTTCTCACCATTTTCCCAATAAAATGTATCCCTTCCCCACCGAGCTACTATTGGTCTTGTGAAGGACTTTAAAAAAAACCAGGGATCTATTGGAAGTTTAAAATATAACACAGCTATTGAACATTCACTTGCAACATCAATACCAGACTGAAAACTGATACACAGGATGATTTTTGGCAGTAACAAAATCAATTAGCACAGAACAAGCTATGAGATCAGTGTGAAGAAACCACATACCAATTTATGAAGAATTAGTCCCACATGACTATTTATCAGTAACACAGTTCATCTTGTCTCTGTGATTTTCAGATGATCATGAACTGCCATTTTCATACCCATTTTATTAGAAATTTCAACTAGGATTTTCACTATCTGATTGATAAATCAAGCTCAAGGGCTTGGATTGAGTTAGAGCACAAAATGACTAGTAACCTAGAGAAGTGTATAATACTTGTTATCTAAATTCCTTAAAACCCAGACACTATTTGCACATTTTGATGACAGTCATATTTTAATCAATATGCCATTAAAGCAAGGGTGAAACAATGCTCCTGAATCGCAGTTCCCTTAGCAGCAGAGCCAGTGGTGGAGCATCCAAGGGCCACACATCTCTGCCATAATGAGTCAACATCTTTGTTTATTACTGGCTTGAACAAGAAAACGCATGACTAATAGAAGTTTTAAAGTCTCTTCATTACCAGTTACAAATCTGTCCAGATTTCCAACAGTATGCGGTGTCCCTCATCCATGGAGAAAGCAAGGTAACAACACTGCCTCAAACTAGACTTAGAGAGAGCAAAACAATTTAGTAAATTAAAGATGGAGGTGGCCCATTAAAATAAGCTAACCCAAGGATAACATGTAAGGTCTCTGGAATATGTATCAAACAACAAAATGTGTGCTTTAAAAGAAAGGAAGAAAGAAAGAAAGAAAGAAAGAAAGAAAGAAAGAAAGAAAGAAAGAAAGAAAGAAACCACAAAACTCTCAAAAGCAGCTGCATTCCCGAAATATTTACCTTCATTTTTCCATCGAAACCACACTTGGGTTGATGGCTACAGAGATTTTAATGCCAGCAAACAGCAGTCCTGGGGCTGGGACTGAGAAGTAAAGTGCAGAAAGCTCCCTATATTCCAGACTGTTGCTTTGTTCTCACTGCCCTCAAACACAGTAACATCGCAGAAGGGGAAATGATGTGCGCTAGCAAGAAAAAGAAAAGAGAAAGGAATAGGACATACTGACAAAACAAAAAAAACCCATAAAATACACGCCACCATTTCAGGCTCAGCAGAGACATGTTGTTAGAAATTGCTGGCTGGAAAAAAAAACACCCTCCTCACCACACAGAGACATTTTTCCAAAGGGGGAAAACATGATTTATGACCCAAGAGAACACTGGAGGGGAAGAAAGGAGAAACCCACTCAACAGTCACCATTAGTGGGTTGCTGAGAGTTTTCTTGGCTATATGTCCATGTTCCAGAAGCATTCTTTCCTGATGTTTTGCCCACATCTATGGCAGGCATCCTCAGAGGTTGTGAGGTATATTGGAAACTAAGCAAAGGAGGTTTACATATCTGTGGAAGGTCCAGGGTGGGAGAAAGAACTCTTGTCTGTTAGAGGCAAGTGTGAATGTTACAATTAATCACTTTGATTAGCATTGAAAAGCCTTGCAACTTCAAGGCCTGGCTGACTCCTTTATTGAGAATCCTTTATTGGGAGGTGTTAGCCAGCCCTGATTGTTTCATGTCTGGAATTCCCATGTTTTCAGAGTGTTGTTCTTTATTTACTGTTCTGATTTTAGAGTTTTTTAATACTGGTAGCCAGATTTTGTTCATGTTCATGGTTTCCTCCTTTCTGTTGCAATTGTCCACATGCTTGTAGATTTCAATAGCTTCTCTGTGTAGTCTGGCATGGTGGTTGTGAGAGTGGTCCAGCATTTCTGTGTTTCCAAATAATATGCTGTGTCCAAGTTGGTTCATCAAGTGCTCTGCTATGGCTGACTTCTCTGGCTGAGTTAGTCTGAAGTGCCTTTCATGTTCTTTGATTCGTGTTTGGGCAATGCTGCGTTTGGTAGTCCCTATGTAGACTTGTCCACAGCTGCATGGAATACAGTACACTCCTGCAGAGGTGAAAGGATCCCTCTTGTCCTTTGCTGAATGTAGCATTTGTTGGATTTTCTTGGTGGGTCTGTAGATAGTTTGTAGGTTATGTCTCTTCATAAGCTTCCTTTGGTTTGTTTGGTTGCATGTTGCAAGTCGCTTCTGGTTGTGAGAGAATCAGCCATCTACAAAGACGTTGCCCAGGGTACGCCCGGATGGGTCATGATCCTTCGGGGAGGTTTCTCTCATGTCCAGACACACTGAAGACATCTGCCCTTGCACTTTGCTACTCTGCTGCTGAATATGCATGTCCAGTGTGGAATACATCTCACCATGTTAAAACAGTGGATGTGGCTCTTAATGAGACATGCCGCATCATCTCTGGATGTCTATGCCCCACACCACTGGAGAAATTATACTGTTTATCCAGCATTGCACCACCTGACATCCGCTCGGAAGTAGCAACCAGAAATGAAAGGACCAAGACATTGACATCTCCGGCCCATCTCCTGTTTGGGTATCAGCCAGCACACCAACGCCTTAAATCAAGAAATAGTTTTCTAAGATCTACAGAAATACTTGCAGGAACACCTCAGCAAACGAGAGTCCAAATGTGGTAAGCTAAAATCTGGAACCTCAATCAGTGGCTGGGGCTGGATGAGAGATTCCCTCCTAGGCACACAGAAGACTGGGTGACTTGGAAGGTGCTGAATAGACTGTGCTCTTGCACCACAAGATGCAGAGCCAACCTTAAGAAAAGGGGCTACAAAGTGGGGTCCACGGCATGTGACTATGGAGAAGAGCAAACCACAGACCACCTATTACAATGCAGCCTGAGCCCTGCCACATGCACTATGGAGGACATTCTTACAGCAACACCAGGGGCACTCCAAGTGGCCAGCTACTGGTCAAAGGACATTTAGTATAATGCCAAGTTGTTTTTTTTAAAAAAAAACTTTGTTTCTGTTTTCAAATACATTACAACTTGTACCCTCGGTTCACTTCTGACACGATAAATAAATCAGCTTTCCTATGCGGTTAGTGGTTCCCTTGATGTATGGTAAGAACACTTTCCCTCTGGGTGGATCTTTGTATTTTTTCTCGTGGCTTGTTCTTGGCCTTGCAGCTCTTCTGATGTCGGTAGTGGAGTCTCGATTGGCCTGCAGCGCCCAGTTTGGGTGGTTCAGTTCACCTTGGAGGTGGGGTTCGCAGATTCTTTTTGTCTGGTCTGCCAGGGCATTAATTGTGCTTCGTTTTTGACCTGGGTGATGGATGGAGTTTTTATGTAAGTAGGTATGTATTCATGTGTGTAGGTTTCCTGTAAACTGTGTGGCCCAATAGTTGATCTGGTTTACAGATGATTAAGACATCTAGAAATGGCAGTTTTCCTTCGTTTTCTTTTTCCATGGTGAATTGGATGTTTGGGTGGATGCTGTTAAGGTGGTCCAAGAACTTGTTTAGTTCTTTTTCTTCATGGCTCCAAATGGTGACGGTGTCATCCAATCAGGGCCAGTTAACACCCTCAGGCAGGAAACAGCCAGGCTTCGAAGCTGCCAGGATATTCAATACTAATCATACTGGCCAACTGAAACATTCACACTTGCCTCAGGCAGACAAGAGTTCTTTTCACAGATATATAACTAGGCAAGGAGCCTCCGGTGGCCTAGGGGATAAAAGCCTCGTGACTTGAAGGTTGGGTTGCTGACCTGAAAGCTGCCAGGTTCGAATCCCACCCGGGGAGAGCGCAGATGAGCTCCCTCTATCAGCTCCAGCTCCATGCGGGGACATGAGAGAAGCCTCCCACAAGGATGGTAAAAACATTAAACATCCGGTACCCTGGGCAACATCCTTGCAGACGGCCAATTCACTCACACCAGAAGCAACTCTGGTTGCTCCTGACACGAAAAACAAACAAACTAGGCAAGTGAGCTTTATATATCTGTGGAATGTCCAGTGTGGGAGAAAGAGCTCTTGTCCGTTTGAGGCAAGTGTAAATGTTGCAACTGGCCTCCTTGATGAGCACTGAATGGCCTTGCAGCTTCAAAACCTGGCTGCCTCCTGGCTGCTTTCTCCTACCCTGGTTCCACAGATATATAAACCCCACTTGCCTAGTTTCCAAGAGACCTCACAACCTCTGAGGATGCCTGCCATAGATGTGGGCGAAACGTCAGAAGAGAATGCTTCTGGAACATGGCCATACAGCCCAAAAAACTCACAGAAACCCAATGATTCCAGCCATTAAAGCCTTCGACAGTACATAGTTATTATTAGCTTTGTTCGCTCTGGAGAAAAGCTCTCCATGAATCCATGCCTTGACACCTGTCAGCTCTTCCCTCCTTCCTCCATCCCAGGCCTGTTGCTGTGGCGCACCCGAAATGCACACACAAAAGGGGGAATTGTTCACATGTCAACAACAAGGAAAGCTGAGGGAGGTGAGGGGGGAAAGATGCCCCGTCGTGAGGATGGAGACAGGAGTGCATGTGTTTCTGAGGAATTAATAGAAAAGGGGAGCCCAATGCTGGGGCTTCGTTTGGCCAGAGCCAGCTCACCCATTGGCCCCTCACTCTCTTATGGGTTCAGGCCTTCTGCCCACTTCTCCTCACCCGCAGCGGCGTCTTACCAAGCCAGGCTCCTTCCTCTGAGGCGGCTCCTGCTCTCCCCTCACTTCCGGGGCTCCGTCTCCTCGCCGCTGAAGCAAAAGCAAAAGCAGCTGCGGCTTCTACCGCCCAGGCACATCCTCGCTGGCTCTCTTCCTTCTCGCTTTCCCTCACACACACACACAAACACACACGACAACACCCGGATTCACTTCCGCTGCCAAGAGCGGGCACGGAGCGGAAGGAGCCAAGCGAGCGAGAGAGCGAGCGAGTGCGGCGTCCAAACCAGGGCAAGACCTCAGGCGCGCATGCGCTCACGGAGAGGCGCGCACACAGGCATCAATCGGGCCACCCCCTGCAAGAGGTGCGCCTCTGTCCAGACCTCGGATGCGCATGCGCACGCGAAGAGGCCAGCACAAGCCACACCCCTCTCTCTTGTTTTAGTGTTTTAGTGTTGGGTGGCTGACCTGAAGGCTGCCAGGTTCGAATCCCACCCGGGAAGAGCGTGGATGAGCTCCCTCTATCAGCTCCAGCTCCATCTTGGGACATGAGAGAAGCCTCCCACAAGGATGGTAAAACATCAAAACATCCGGGCAATGTCCCCTGGGTAACGTCCTTGCAGACGGCCAATTCTCTCACTCCAGAAGCAACTCCGGTTGCTCCTGACACGAAAAAAAAAGTAGCCCTGGCCTTGTCTTACTCAACTGCTGAGTATGCCTGCCCCGTCTGTCATAAATCTGCCCACGCGAAGCAAGTGAATATAGCACTGAAAGAAACAAATAAGAAATCTCTGGGGAGCCAGCAATTTCACTATTTCTCAAACATGTATTTTATTATTTAGTTTAATTATAATTAACTTTCACTCAATATGGGCACCAAGGTTTCCAAGAACAGATGAGATCTGCTGCCTTTGGGATACTTTAGGACTTTGCCCATCTTAATTTAGGTTGTAGAGAGTATAATACAGTTGAGTCTCACTTATCCAACGTTCTGGATTATCCAATGCATTTTTGTAGTCAATGTTTTCAAAACATCGTGATATTTTGGTGCTAAATCCGTAAATACAGTAATTACAACATAACATTACTGCGAATTGAACTACTTTTTCTGTCAAATTTGTTGTATAACATAATGTTTTGGTGCTTAATTTGTAAAATCATAACCTAATTTGATGTTTAATAGGCTTTTCCTTAATTCCTCCTTATTATCCAACGTATTCATTTATCCAACGTTCTGCCGGCCCGTTTATGTTGGATAAGTGAGACTCTACTGTAGTAGGTTGCTATGAGTCTTTCAGGCTGTATAGCCATGTTCCAGAAGCTTTCTCTCCTGATGTTTCACCCACATCTGTGGCAGACATCCTCTGAGGTTGTGAGGTAACCTCTGAGGATGCCTGCCACAGATGTGGGCGAAATGTCAGGAGAGAAAGCTTCTGGAACATGGCCATACAACCCGAAAGACTCACAGCAACCCAATGATTCCAGACATGAAAGCTTTCGACAATAATAGTTTTGTCACCACGTGGGACTGAATTTAGTGGCCTTAACTGTTCTGTTGCAATGAAGTTCTTGTCTTAGGAGCGACTTAAAGAGCTGGGTATGTTTAGCCTGCAGAAGAAAAGCTTGTTTTCTGCTGCCCTGTAGACTAGGATGCAAAACAATTGCTTCAAACTACAGGAAAGAAGATTCCACCTGAACATTAGGAAGAACTTCACTGTGAGAGCTGTTCAGCAGTGGAACTCTCTGCCCTGGAGTATGGTGGAGGCTCCTTCTTTGGAGGCTTTTAAGCAGAGGCTGGATGGCCACCTGTCAGGGGTGCTTTGAATGTGATTTTCCTGCTTCTTGGTAGGCGGTTGGACTAGATGGTCCACGAGGTCTCTTCCAGCTGTATGATTCTATGTAGAATAATTACGATGTCTCAAACCTACATCTGATGATAGACTCTATATGAGCTAGCTGGTATTGCTTCCCCATGTGCCACAGGAAGTTGCTGTCAGCTGTGACAGAAATAAGATTGAACACTGTGGAAGCCACCTCTGTATGGCTATCAGCCTCCTCCCAGTATATTCAAATCAAGGAAAAGTTTCATGAGAACCACCACTCCTCTTAATGCTCCCCCAGCAACAGCAAGAGTATCCCTCTGGGAAGCTAAACCAGGTAATTCCAATTGGATGACCCTCCCCATCCATGAGGGTCTGCTTCCAGGGGCAAACCAAGAATGGGCAACTTGGAAGTCCCTGAACAGACTCAGAAGTGGCTTCAGGAGATCAAAAGGCATACTGGCTAAATGGCACTACCTAGAAGAATCCTCTGCCTTGTGCAACTTTGGAGCAGAAAAAACAACTCAGCATCTTTATGCTTGCCCACAGTGCCCTGCCACATGCACAGAGGAAGAATTTTTTAAAGCTACAGACAATGCAGTCGCTGTAGCCTGTTTTTGGTCTAGAATTATTTAGCTGCTTGTGTTCCCTCAATTTTATCAGTTTTATACTTGTTTATTTATGCAATGCTTTTGACATGAGATAAATAAGTGGCTCACCTCTGGCAAGTCCTAAAGTGTACATGCGCCCGCAAGATAGAGGCAAGCACAACTTCTTGCCTCCTCTTCCTGTCAAGTCTGTTATGTTTTTGAAAGAGGAAAGGGGCCAAAGAGAAAGCGCTAAGTAAGGCCACCCAATTTAAATATCTAGGGCAATGATGGGCAACCTTTTGTATTTGGTGTGTCAAAATTCACCAAAAAACCTAGCATGACTTGGGTGGTGTGTCACTTTGAGAAAAAAACCATAATTTCACAATATATATACTGTAGTTTAAATAACAAAAATATATAATTGTAATATATTACTGTATTTAATAAATCATAACTATTTACTACAATTATTTCCATGTACAACAATCTATGGTACCTCTTGCAGTTTCCACGCTGATTTCTCTCTATTGTAGTTTCAACGTAGTCATGAATAATGAATAATATAATAATAATATAATAGTAATAATATAACAATATACTACAATAATAATAGAATAATAATAGAATGATATTTTATATCAATGTAACGTGCATAATTCCCATGGAGTAAATAACAAAACCATTGGACCAAATCACACCAAATTTGGCCACAAAAGACATTAGTCATCCAATCAATCTGCATGCGGCAGCGTGTCAGCAAAAATGGCTAGGTGTGTCAGTGCTGACACGCGTGTCATAGGTTGGCCATCACTGATCTAGGGTAACCTAGTCTCCATAGATGGAGAAACAATGCCAGACGCACGGTCATGAATATTTTTTTTATTTATTTATTTACAGCATTTATATTCTGCCCTTCTCACCCCGAAGGGGACTCAGGGCGGATCACATTACACATATAGGCAAACATTCAATGCCTTTTAACATAGAACAAAGACAGACAAACATAGGCTCCGAGCGGGCCTCGAACTCATGACCTCCTGGTCAGAGTGATTCATTGCAGTGATTCATTGCAGCTGCTCTCCAGCCTGCGCCACAGCCTAAGCTGGTTGAAATGGCGAACTACTGGCCTTCTGTGCAACTAAAAAATGCCTGAACAACTAAAGGCTAAGATCTACACTACAATTGTCTGCCCAATAGCTTTCTAAGAAGCAAAGTGCTGGTCAGCAACAAAGAAACATGAACAAGCCCGTAACAAAATGGAAATGCTGAGATGAACACTTGGCTTGACACTTCTTGACCATGTGCCAAATGATGACATCTGTCAAAGACTAGGAATAAAACCAATCAGCAAGAAAATGCAGGAAGCAAGACTTCGGTGGTACAGCCATGACGTGAGAAGAGAAACAACATCAGTAGTACAAACAGCACTGCGTTTGGAGATTGCAGGACAGCAATCACATGGACGGACAAAGAAAAGATGGATGGACACGATCAACGAAGATATGCATGCCACTAACCTGAGACCTGAGGATGCCCAAGACAAAGTCCTGTTGAAACAACAGTCACAATTATAACCTCTTCATTGGGAATATAACCTCTTCATTGGGAAAGCTTAGGAGGAGGAGGAGGAGGAGGAGGAAGAAGAAGAGGATGAGGGGGAGAGGCAAAAGAGGGGCAGATGGGCAAGGAGCCTGGTCAGTTGGAGGGAAGAGTTGTGGCAACCACCAGGACCAGTGTCTGGGCCTCTGAATGCAACAAAGGTTGAGGAGCCCATTTGCATGACTGGCAGTTAAAGTTATATCAAACTGCATTAATACTGCAGTACAGAGTCAGCCTAAAGCCAGAATTTGTATTTCCACTTGGCCATGGAAACGCATTGGCCATGCTGATCCTCAGAGGAAACTTCCTCTGAACAAATCGTGCCAAGAAAAGCCTGGTATGTGGTTGCTGTAAGTTAGAAATGATGTTCAAGAGAGGGCAACATGTGCAGCACATGTGAAATGAATTCACACCCGATGACTGAATACAGACAGGTTCTGAGCACAGCCCTCCAAGTCCTCGATCAGAGCTTTCCAAGCTTTTCCTGTTGATGGCACACTTTTTAGATTACCATTTCGCAACAGTAATTCAGTTTTTACTAGCAAAACAGAGATTAAACCAATTCTTTTGTAAGGTATACGGACATACATAATTTTAATAACGAAATGTATGAGAACACAACATACGTCATGGAAACCTTTCATATTTATTTTTAAAATACATGATTTGTATTTTAACATTTCCAAGATTTTTGTCATTTCTCGTTATGTTTGCGCAATACTCACCCTGCAGCTGCAACCCACTTTTTGGAAAGCTCTGTACTAGACTGGAAATGAGAACGAATGTGGAAGAAAATAAGTTGCCCAAGTGGAAAGGAAAAACTGTCTTTTGTTTCTTTGAGAAGCCCTCAAAGTCCTGTTATGAATGTCTGAGTACTTCTAAGTGTTTGAGTACTAAGCTGCTGAAGAGTCCATTTGTCAGACACCGGCAGAGAAGCGTTTTCTTCAGGCAATTCAGAGTTGCAGGTTCACAAGAAAAACCTGTTCCTTGTTCGCTGGCTCATGTCTCCACCTAATATATCCTCCTACACAGTATCTGTATTGGGCAATCATTGGTCATGTATTTTAAGAAAAAACTAGTCATTTCTATGTATATTGATTTGAGCAGCCAGGTCACTAGTTTTTCCTCCCCACTTCTTATCATAATTCTTAAGACAATTTAAGTGTAGCCATGTTACATTTGTCTTTTACTCTGTATTTGCAATGTTTAAGAAGGTCACATTTAACAAATCCACAAAATGCTCTTATACAAAAGGGTTTTGTAGCATCCTTTGCATACTGATATTCCAAACGAATGTGGCTTTGTCATGTCTACAAAATGTTTTTGTACAAGCATCATTTTTAAAGAGAGAAATCTTTGTGAGTTAGCTTCCTTAATGTTAAGTCTTAAGCCAACAATTATGTGTTAGAGACAAGGTGGATGAAAAAGTAGTTTTACAAAGGCCAAATTGTTGTTGCTGTACTCTGTAATTCTGTGTATTTAGCCATTTGTTCATTTTTGTGTTCTTCCCCATTACTAAGGGTCTAATCACACTACTCCTTTAGTCCATGTTATTCCATTTGAACTCCGCTCCAGACATTCTCATGAAGATAGTGGATTTTTGACACACTCTATCACATCCTTGACACATTTGTGCTTTAAGATAGTAATTCACTTGGTTTTTTTATTCACATTAATGGTGTCATTACTGAATTCAGTACCTCACCCTTCACTTTGTATGTAGTTCTTCTTCTTTAAAAAATGTAATTGTAATAACACTATGATTGGATGGTGTGCTTTAATGTTATGATGGCACAACCACAAACAAAAACTAGATTAATGCAATGCCCAGGTGCATTGGACGCAATGAGGATGAGGTTCTTTTAAGATGTATTGTAAATCATGCCTATACAAGCGCTATGAAAGGCTATGACACACTAGTAAGACAAGAACTTCATTGCAACAGAAATGTTAACGCCACTAAATTCAATCCCACCTGGTGACAAAACTATTATTACACTTTCTACAACCTAAATTAAGATAGGCAAAGTCCTAAAGTATCCCAAAGGTAGCAGATCCCATCTGTTCTTGGAAACTTAAACCCAGGTTAGTATTTGGATGGGAGATAGCCAATGAATACTAGGCATAGTGGGCTAAATTTCAGAGGAAGAAACTGATAAAACCACCTCAGAATAGTCCTTGTCTTAGAAAAACCTATGCAATTCATGGGATCCTTGTAAGTCAGCATTTCTCAACATGGGGGTCAGGACCCCAGAGGAGGGGTCACGAGGGGGGTCCAGAGGGATTGAAAAAAAACGGTATTTTCTGTTGGTCATGGGGTTTCTGTGTGGGAAGTTTGGCCCAATTCTATGATTGGTGGGATTCAAGGGGCTCTTTGATTGTAGGTGAACTATAAATCCCAGCAACTACACCCCCCAAATGTCAAGGTCTATCTTCCCCAAACTCCACCCATGTTCAAATTTGATCATATTGAGTATTTGTGCCAAGTTTGATCCAGATCCATCCATCGTTGTGGTTGAGTCCACAGTGTAGGTGAACTACAACTCCAAAACTCAAGGTCAATGCCCTCCAAACCCTTCCAGTATTTCCTGTTGATCAGGGAAGTCCTGTGTGCCAAGTTTGGTTCAATTTCATCATTGGTTGAGTTCAGAATGCTCTTTGATTGTAGGTAATCTATAAATCCCAACAACTACAACTCCCAAATGACACAATCACACATATACCACATCAGTATTCAAATTTGGGTGTATCGGGTATTTGTGCCAAATTTGGTCCAGTGAAAGAAAATACATCCTGTATATCAGATATTTACATTACAATTCATAACAGTAGCAAAATTACAATTATGAAATAGCAAGAAAAATAATGTTATGGTTGGGGGTCACCATAACATGAGAAACTATATTAAGGAGTCGCGGCAAGTTGAGAGGTGCTGTAAGTTGAGAGGTGCCATGTAGGCATATTCACACAAATAATAGCCTATCCATTTTAGATTTTTTTTTTGCCAAAAATAGTAAAAGTCTTCTCAGAAATCAAGGGAGGGGTGCCATGTAAAGTCCATTTTGAGTGCCTCCATGTATATTTTGCAGCCAACCAAATTACCTTGGTGACCATATCGAGTAAAAGTTAGTTATAATTAAGCAAAATAATAAAATACATGTTTGAGAAATGGTGTCATTGCCCCAATCCACAGAGATTTCCTATTTGTTTATTAAATGAAAGAGTGTTATTGAAGAACTATCTACATTGTTCCTTACAAGAGAGTTCTCCTCTTTACCCAAAACAATGCCTATTAGAAGACATTCAACTGTTAGCAGGTTTAGGGTTTCAGTTCCCCTGTGAATTGTACAAGGGGAGGAAGCTTGTATTGGTCAGCCCTTCCATGCTTGGAAGCTGAGAATCTACAGCAAGAAGGTAGTGAGCCTGTTTGGTAAAGACAGGAAACCTTTGTCCCTCTAAATATTTTGAGCTACACTTTTTACAGTCTTTTACTACTACCTATTCTGGAAACTCCTAACAGAATTGTTAGATAAGTATCTGGAAGGCCAAATGTTCCTCAACGCTCCCTATTCAAGCAAAACAAGTTTCCTGCTGCAGACCTTCACCTCTGATCATTGAAGGATCCAATATGAATGAGGTGGGTTGGAAGGCAGGGCCAGTCCTTGCTCTCCTCTCATATAATTCCCATAATGCATGGGAAGTGAATGTTGATATAGCTCTAGACACTGGATAACACTTCAGCTACAACCATAAGTGCTTAATAAGTGAAGGGTTACACAATACTGATGAGGGAGTATTGGAAAATGTAGATTTTCAGACATATATTGTATGCACATTAGAAGCATTGAAATGTAGAGCAATCAGACTCTGTTAGATTTTTAGGGATGCACAAGCTGGCAGCACAAGGAGGAGAAGGGGGGCCTGTTATGTATACATTCCAGTGTGAAATGGTTCCTGGCAGCTTTTTTTTATTCGTGTCAGGAGCAACCGGAGTTGCTTCTGGTGTGAGAGAATTGGCTGTCTGCAAGGACGTTGCCCAGGGGACGCCCGGATGTTTTGATGTTTTTACCATCCTTGTGGGAGGCTTCTCTCATGTCCCCGCATGGAGCTGGAGCTGATAGAGGGAGCTCATCCGCACTCTCCCCAGGTGGGATTTGAACCTGGCAGCCTTCAGGTCAGCAACCCAACCTTCAAGTCACAAGGCTTTTATCCCCTAGGCCATCGGAGGCTCCTGGCAGCTAATGGAAGGAGAGTGGACTTCTGACATGTCAAAAGTAGGCCTCTGATTGATATCTATAGCTGAGCCCTTGTTATCTGTAACTTGCTACAGGCTGGTTAGAGTGCTTAGATAGGAAAATGCTGATACAAGCATATTAATGGCCATGTATGTAGACATGTGAAGTGACGTACTGATGATGAGATGTATGTAGAAGCATGTTTCTTTGTTTGAAAATGTATAAAAGGCAATGTCAACGCCTTTATCCTGGCTCTGGTTTGCTTTTGGATGAAAGTCCACCCCCGAGTCTTTGGCTGAAAATAAAACTGGACTTGTCAGCCTCAACGAAAGGATCACTCTTGGTGTTATCTCTCCTATCAGCCACAGCAATACAACTTTCAGCATGATGATCTGTGGGTCATCTTGACTAAACACATCAGAATATAGGAAGAAGCCTGATGGATCACACAAACACCCTCTCCAATCACTCATTCTAACTGATTGTTGTTGTTTTTCATTCAGTCACTTCTGACTCTTTGTGACCTCATGGACCAGCCCACGCCAGAGCTCCCTGTCGGCTGTCACCACCCCCAGCTTCCTCAAGTCAAGCCAGTCACTTCAAGGATACCATCCATCTTGCCCTTGGTCGGCCTCTCTCCTTTTTCCTTCCATTTTCCCCAGCATCATTATCTTCTCCAAGCTTTCCTGTCTTCTCATTATGTGGCCAAAGTATTTAATCTCTGCCTCCAATATCATTCCCTCCAGTGAACAGTCGGACATTATTTCCTGGAGTATGGACTGGCTGGATCTTTCTGCGGTCCAAGGCACTCTCAGAATTTTCCTCCAACAACACAGTTCAAAAACGTCTATCTTCCTTCGTTCAGCCTTCCTTATGGTCCAGCTCCCACCACATAATCCATAGGTTACTACGGGGAATACCATTACTTATGCAGACCTTAGTTGCCAGTGTGATGTCTCTACTCTTCACTATTTTATCGAGATTGGTCATTGCTCCCAAGAAGTAAACGCCTTCTGATTTCTTGGCTGCAGTCTGCAGCTGCAGTAGTCTTCGCACCTAGAAATATAAAGTGTGTCACTGCCTCCACATTTTCTCCCTCTATTTGCCAGTTATCAATCAGTCTGGTTGCCGTAATCTTGGTTTTTTAAATGTTTAACTGCAACCCAGCCTTTGCGCTTTCTTAACTGATTAACCTGTTACAAAAGAGAAGTTTGAAAGGAGGACATAAAGTACAATAATACCCTCTGAGCCATGCTCCCCAACAACTGGTATACAAAGGCATACAGTCGTTGCTAATGGCGATGAGACATGACCATTTCAAAAGCAACCATTAGTAATCCTTTATGCCTGAAATGATTTTGAGGAGCTGAGTACAGTACACCTCACGTATCCACAGGATACCATTACCCACCCACACCACAGATAGCTGAAACCTTGGATAATAGGAATGCCTATATTTAGATTATACCTGGGACTGAAATATACCATAGAATATCTCTGGAGAACCCAGAGAGGGCCTCTTAAAGTCCTCTAGTGCTCTTTTGTGTTATGCTTGGGCCAAAAGTGTGCCAAAGAATTGCACTGGAGACCTAAAGAGGCAGAGATGTTAACAATAATAATTCTGATTTGTTGCCTGCCTTTCCTCATGGCTTGAATTTGTAGGCCTCTCTGGGTTCTCAAGTGCTATTCTATGGTATGCTTCTATCTCAGATATAGTCTAAAGATAGGGATTGATATCATCCACAGTGTTGTTGTATGTCTTTCGGGCTGTGTGGCCATGTTCCAGAAGTATTCTCTCCTGACGTTTCGCCCACATCTATGGCAGGCATCCTCAGAGGTTGTGAGGTATGGATAAACTAAGTAAGGAAAGGAAAGAATATATATCTGTGTAAAGTCCAAGGTGTGGCAAGAGTCCTTTGTCACTGGGAGCCAGCATTAATGTTTCAGTTAATCACCCTAATTAGCATTGGAGATGTTTTGTCCCTTGCCTGGGGGCATCCTTTGTTCAGTCAAGCCTTCATTGTGTTGGTTCCCATCTACTGTTTTGATTTTGGAGTTTTGTAATACTGGTAGCCAGATTTTGTTCATTTTCATGGTTTCTTCCTTTCTGTTGAAGTTGTCCACATGCTTGTGGATTTCAATGGCTTCTCTGTGTAGTCTGACATGATAGTTGTTGGAATGGTCCAGCATTTTTGTGTTCTCAAATAGTATCCTGTGTCCAGGCTG
Source organism: Anolis carolinensis (assembly GCF_035594765.1). Classification (NCBI taxonomy): domain Eukaryota; kingdom Metazoa; phylum Chordata; class Lepidosauria; order Squamata; family Anolidae; genus Anolis; species Anolis carolinensis. The sequence continues at coordinate 69,255,376 of NC_085846.1, forward strand.
GTTCATCAAATGCTCTGCTATGGCTGATTTTTCTGGTTGAATTAATCTGCAGTGCCTTTCATGTTCTTTGACTCTTGTTTGGGTGCTGCGTTTGGTGGTCCCTATGTAGACTTGTCCACAGCTGCATGGTATCCGGTAGACTCCTGCAGAAGAGAGAGGATCCCTCTTGTCCTTCGCTGACCGTAGCATTTGTTGGATTTTCTTTGTGGGTCTGTAGATAGTTTGTAGGTTGTGCTTCTTCATCAATTTGCCTATGCGGTCAGTAGTTCCCTTGATATATGGTAAGAACACTTTTCCTCTGGGTGGATCTTTGTCTTGACTCTCATGGCTTGTTCTTGGCCTTGCAGCTCTTCTGATGTCTGTGGTGGAGTATCCATTGGCCTGTAGAGCCTAGTTTAGGTAGTTGAGTTCACCTTGGAGGAGGTGAGGCTCGCAGATTCTTTGTGGACGGTCTGTCAGGGCTTTGATTGTGCTCCTTTTTTGACTTGGGTGATGGTTGGAGTTTTTATGAAGGTATCTATCTGTGTGAGTAGGTTTTCATCCACAGTGTCAGTTATCCATGGGTACACTTCCAAGAGGAATAGTTTTTTTGAGTGTGGGTAAGTGAAACCACGAGTACTTAATCTGTGGATAAGGGGACACCCTAGTTCCGAACCCTGCTTGACTCAACCAACTTTCATTCTGTTAAGAAAATATGAATTAATTGATCAACAGAGATGATTCATCTGATTTACTGTAAAAGCTTACAATATTTTTCAACTTATACTGAAATTTATCACTTGTAGATTTTAATAAGAGTTCACAGGAGTTTACTTTAATCTTTTTCTCCCCTAAATTAACCTTCTACAAAAAGAAAGTAAATGTCAATTCTACATCTCCCAGGAGAAAAACTAAAATAAGAATGTGAGGTGATTAAATCCTAATTGGCACATAAAAGGGTCAACAGTAAATCTTTTAAACTCTCTGTACCTTCTCATTTTAAAGAAGCTATGTGTGATGTTTAAAGGCCAACGGGATCTGCAGAATCCTTTTGATAAGCGAACACAGCATTTTACCAGAAAAGCACATGTACCTTAGTATTAGGTAATATTTCAGAATAAGGAGGTGGGAAACCCAACTCTGAATATTCCTTGCCTTAGAAAACCCCATATGGTCTCCTTAAGTTAACAAATGATTTGAAGGTACACAGACACAGCACTATACTGACACTATCTATGTTGGCTGGGAGATGCTGGGAGAAGTCATGCAAAAGAATATTTGGGGGAATACAGTATGTAAACTATCACAGTTTAATGGTCATGATACTTGCAAAAACTTAGCTATGATTGCACTGATGATATTTTGAAGGTATTTCTCAACAGGGCCAGTGTAAAACTCATTATTACATGCAATGAAGAACACAATTGCATACAAATAAACAGTCAAGCTACATCCTTCATCACAACACTGCTCTAACATTAATGCTGCTCAAATTATAATCGGATGGGGGAAATTACCACCATCTCCCAACCCCATGTGACAGGAACCGGGCCTGTATTTGTGTCCATTGATAACAACTATTTCCTTCCTTCCTTTAAACTTGCTGCAGACTGGCAGACCAGAACTGGTCCACAGACCACCATTATAAATAACACTGCTCTGCCTCACTTGAAAGTTAACTTTAACGGGTGCAGGACAAATAGCCTGGAATACATAGCTTTTCTTCTCAACAAGAGAGAACAGCCATGGGATTCCCAAGTGCTGCCTTCTTGACACCGCATGGATGTTGCCTGAGGCAGTTTCTTAGGATGTACAGTAGTCTCACTTATCCAAGACTCATTTATCCAAGGTTCTGGATTATCCAAGGCATTTTTGTAGTCAATGTTTTCAATATATCATGATATTTTGGTGCTAAATTCGTAAATACAGTAATTACAACATAACATTACTGCGTATTGAACTATTTTTTCTGTCAAATTTGTTGTATAACATGATGTTTTGGTGCTTAATTTGTAAAATCATAACCTAATTTGATGTTTAATAGGCTTTTCTTTAATCCCTCCTTATTATCCAAGATATTCGCTAATCCAAGCTTCTGCCGACTCGTTTAGCTTGGATAAGTGAGACTCTACTGTATCTCACTGTAGAATTAAAGCAGTCTGACACCACTTTAATTGCCATGGTCCAATGCTATGGAATGTTGGGATTTGTACTTTGGTGAAACACCAGCAACCTTTGGCAGAAAAGGATAAAGACTTTATCAAATGTCAGTACCCGTGATTCCATAGCATTGAGCCATAGCAGTTCAAACTGCTGTCAAACTGCATTTATTCTACTGTGCAGATGGACTCTCACTTTGCCTAAATATAGAATCATTCCAGTTGTTCAGACATTAGTTCCCTACATGTTGCTGTTCAAATCTATGCTTTTAAAAGTTACATTTTGAGGACTACAGCTCAAGGATAAAAGCCTTGTGACTTGAAGGTTGGGTTGCTGACCTGAAGGCTGCCAGGTTCGAATCCCACCTGGGGAGAGTGCGGATGAGCTCTCTCTATCAGCTCCAGCTCCATGCGGGGGACATGAGAGATTTAAAACATCAAAACATCCGGGCGTCCCCTGGGCAACGTCCTTGCAGACGGCCAATTCTCTCACTCCAGAAGCAACTCAGGTTGCTCCTGACATGAAAAAAAACCAAAAAACTTTTTTTGACCAGGGACCACTTTGACCAGGGACCACTCTCCAACATAAGTACTAAAAAGGTTATAAATCAGTTTTTGGCCAACTTTAGATTTGGTTTGGTTATTTGGGGTGCTGATTCAGAAAACTGCATTGAGTAGACCACATCAGCTCTATTTTCTGATACAGAACGTATGCAGTTCATTAGTCACCATCTGCTCGCCCAGAGAAAACCATATTTAATAATCTAGAGCTGATTTTCCCTGCATGTCTCACAAACCTTATTTTAGGTCTTGTGGCCCACCAGTGAGCTGCAGCCCATAGGTTAGGAACCACTGCCCTAGGCTGACAGAAAAAGTAAAAAAGAAAAAGTGGGTAATGTTCTATTATCTGGGCGGAGGCCATTGGGGGTGCTAGGGAGGGAAGGATAGTCCATCTTATGGCGGCTGGGTGGGTTGAAGGAGGAAACCTATTTCTCCCTGTTTTCTTGTTAGTCCCCTCACCCATGTCCTGGTAGTGGAAACAACCCTTGTTTATGATAAGGGAAGTAGAGAGGGGGCATAACCAGCAAAAACAGGGGAAATGGTTTTCCTCCTTCAACTGCTCCCCTGTAAAATGGACTATACTTCTCTCTCTAGTGCCCCCTAGTGGCCTCCGCCCAGATAATGGAACAGTATCAAAAAGTGAATTGCTTGCATATCTGTACACCATCCACTGTCGCACCTCAGAATAGTTCACCTTGCTATTGACACCAAGCCACACACAGAAGATAGTCTTTTGTAGTTTTATTGAGCAAAAGCAGTATATATATATATATATATATATATATATATATATATATAAAAGCAAAGCAGGCAAAAATAGAGTTCCCAAAGTAGTTGTAAAATAGAGTCATTAACTCCAATGGTCCATAGGCAAAAAGCAAGAGTCTATCTCCAAAGATACAATAGTCCACAGGTTACTAGGATTCACGAGCAGGAGAATTTCCAAGGCATGAAGACAAAATCCATCCACTCTGATGAAGCGAGAATTTGCTTTGACAGAGGTTTGTCTCCCAACACACAGTTTTAAAAGCAACTCAAAAAGGCATTTCTCTTCCCTTCAGTGGCCTCGCATTTTCCAGCTAATCTCAGGCTACGCCGAGGCATTATTTTCCATTGCAAACGATCTGCCTGAGATAGCAATGGAGCTTTTTGAGTATCAAGGCCAAACAACTCATTATCTTGCACCTGAACAGGAGCCTGAGACAAATCAAGCTCATTATTTCCCATGGAAATGTCTCCCTGGTTTTCATCTGTGACAGGCTGGTTCAGGAGTTCATCCACAGGCTGCACTTCTGAACCAGCCTGGGTAACTCAATGATTCCCCATCCCCATGACATCATCCTGGAATTCATCCTGCATCCCATCATCTGCTGACTCCTGCATCTGTAACCCAAAATCCCCTTCCTCATCTTCACTCTGGCTCTGCTGCTGCTGAGTCACAATAGCCACAAGATAAGACATTAAAAGAAAGGGGGGGGGGAGTGCAATTGTG